>NC_053395.1:116969695-117269695 GCF_905171765.1 Bufo bufo | reverse complement strand
GTTCCAAACCTACCTGCCACAGCCTTGCTGACTGGAACCCATGCACCAGTATTGCTGTCCACACAAACACCAAGGAGACAGCACACCACAAAACACACAGGTAACCAGGACATCCATAGCTGTAATAAACACGGAAAGGAAAGGAAAACACATCAACTTGACATCATACATAGGATTTATGACCACAAGGGTGGCCCTCACTGGAAGATGGTATAATACCAGGAGGATGACTCCAGCAAACCATGGCTGAAGTACCCCTCAGAGTCTGGCATCCAGCCGGAGCTAAATAGCCCCAAGTGGCCACACCCACACACAGACACACCCAGTGTTCACACACAAAGAAGGGAGTAACCCTTCCTACACCAGGCAAAGGAAGACTGCAACTAAAAGGGAAAGTGTCCAAACAAACATTACACTGCAGCTGTTACCGCAGGCAACGACATGCGTGGCAACCATGTCCTGGGAAACAGCCAGAAGGCCGAGACACTGCTGCCACTGTACAACACCACACGTTGCCACGGACAGCCACCAGTGAAGGGAAAATGTCACAGTGCACACCAGACAGGGAAAGTGCACACAAACACACACACATAGCCAGAGGCAACCGCACGCATACCTGTTGTCCACGGCAACCGCACTTGAGGCAAACTACCAACAGCCCCCAGCTGCGGTTGACAAAACACACAGACCGCGGGCAACTGCATGCGGCTCCCAAGGAGTCACGACCATAACCATGGGCGTGACAGTAGTAGCGGCTGGGCACGACGTTCTGTGGGACAGACACCACCATAAGTCCTTTAAAACTATCCGTCTCCACCAGACGAAATGACAGCATTTCAAGGGCAAGTAATTTAGAAATGCTGGCATTCAGGGCTAGGGATCACGGGTGGGTAGGGGGGTACTTCCTCTTACTCTCCAGCATTTGAGATATGGAGAGCTGAACGATTCCGTGTGACATTGTGGAGATGCTTGGTGACCCAGGTGTTGGTGTTGCTGGCAGATCCACTGCAGCTCGTGCTTTGCACTTAAATGCCTGGTTATGCAGGTTGTGCTCAGGTTGAGAACGTTTATGCCTCGCTTCAGACTCTGATTGCACAGTGTGCAAACCACTCGTGTCTTGTCGTCAGCACATTGTCTGAAGAACTGCCACGCCAGGGAACTCCTTGGAGCGGGCTCGGTCTCTTGCTGCGGTGGGCAGTAGGAGGCGTACTGTCTAGAGGACGGCCGCTACACTTTTGCACCCTGCTCCCTCTTCTGCTGTGCTGGTGGCTCTGTGCGACCACCGCCTCTTCCTCCGAACTACATCGGTCACTCGCATGACCTTTATTCCATGTGGGTTCGAGGACCTCATCGTCCTCCACATCATCTTCCACCCAGTCTTCACCCCTGACTTCCTTGTCGGTCTGCACACTTTCGAAAGCCCCAGCAGTTGGCACCTGTGTTTCGTCATCATCCGAGACGTGCTGCGATGGTGCTCCCATGTACTCATATTGAAAAATAAGTGGTTGGGCATCGGTGCACTCAATCTTTTCCACTTCTGGGGCAGGGCTAGGTGGATGGCCCTGGTAAACCCTGCTAACAGAGTCATCAAAAGCAGAAGAGACTGCTGCATGACTTGGGGCTCAGACTGCTTGGCTGATTTGCAAGGGGGTGAAGTGAAAGACTGATGGACATCGGCTGCAGGTGCCAACTGTGGTCTTTCAGCAGGAGGCTGAGTGGGAGACAATGTGAAGGAACTGGATTCACTGTCAGCAACCCAATCTACTATTGCCTGTACTTGTTCAGGCCTCACCATTCGTAGAGCAGCATTAGGCCCGACCAAATACCGCTGCAGGTTTTGTCACCTACTCGCACCTGAGGAAGGGGTTTCCCTTGTGCGTGTAGCTGGCAAAGATCGACCACGTCCTCTCCCTGCAACAGGAGCTCCACCAGCAGCACCACGACCTGGGCCACGTCCCTAATTTGACGCTATCCTCATATTTTTTAAATTTAGGATCTTGCCCTAAATGGGTGTTTAATTAATAGTAGAATAGAACGACAGTATGTAAAGGGTGTATCTCACACGGCCTGAACCAGACTAGGCCTTAATAAAATATTTTTTTGCCCAAAATGGCTGTATTTCAAAAGCCTAATTCAAACCCCTGTATGTAGAGGTAGTATCTCACAGGACCTGAACCAGTGTAGGCCTGCAGTAAATATATCTTTGCACAAAATGGCTGTATTTCAAATGGCTGTATTTCAAATGCCTAATTCAAACCCCTGTATGTAGAGGTAGTATCTCAGAGGGCCTGAACCTCTGTAGGCATGCAGTAAATATATCTTTGCACAAAATGGCTGTATTTCAAATGGCTGTATTTCAAAATCCTAATTCAAACCCCTGTATGTAGAGGAGTTATCTCACAGGGCCTGAACCAAATATATATCTTTGCACAAAAAGGCTGTATTTGAAATGCCTAATTCAAACCCCTGTATGTAGAGGTAGTATCTCAGAGGGCCTGAACCTCTGTAGGCATGCAGTAAATATATCTTTGCACAAAATGGCTGTATTTCAAATGGCTTTATTTCAAATGCCTAATTCAAACCCCTGTATGTAGAGGTAGTATCTCAGAGGGCCTGAACCTCTGTAGGCCTGCAGTAAATATATCTTTGCACAAAATGGCTGTATTTCAAATGGCTGTATTTCAAATGCCTAATTCAAACCCCTTTATGTAGAGGGGGTATCTCACAGGGCCTGAACCAGTGTAGGCCTGAATTCAATATTGGTGCACCAAATGGCGGAATTTAAAATCTCTGAATGTAACCCAAATGTATTAAGGGTGTATCTCACAATGACATCTGCATCAAAGGCTGCCAACTAAATTTTTTGTGCCCAAATGAGTGTTTGTTTAAAAACTGAATTTGACAGCAGTATATAAGCCTGTAATTTCACACGTGCTGATGCTGCAAGGCCTGAAAATAGTGTTTTTTGTCAAAAGAGTGTTTTTCAAACCCCAGAAAATGATGGGTGTATTTCTACCTTAAATTGCACACTGACTAATACAGATGTTGTAGATTGCCAAAAAAGTCTTTTTTTCCTAACAGAATATGAAAACTGTATATATTAAACTTGAATTTAACACCTGCAGATCTGGAAAATACAGTTTAAAAAAAATAAATGGTGTGTTTTTAAAACCTCAGAAAATGATGGGTGTATTTCTACCTTAAATTGCACACTGGCTAATCCAGATGTTGTAGTTTGCCCCCAAAAAATTGTGATTTGCAATGTCCCAAAAGCTCAGATGCAGTGCTGGTGCACTAAGCATGCATAAAATGACCGCCGCCACCTACTTAACTAACAGAATTCTAAAGGTTTGTATTTTTTGGTCAATGAGCTCAGGGCAGGGTAAAACAATAGTGCCCTGCACCCACACAACTATTTGTCTGTAGATCGCTGAGTTAGATTCTCTCCTATTCTATCCCTGAAATCACAAGTCCAGCAGCATCCTCTCCCTACACTTGTAACAGCAGAGTGACGTGCAGCGCTATGTGACTCAAGCTTATATAGAGCCTGGGTCACATGCTGCTCTGGCCAATCACAGCCATGCCATTAGTAGGCATGGCTGTGATGGCCTCTTGGGGAAAGTAGCATGACGCTTGTTGATTGGCTGCTGTGCAGCGTTTCAAAAAGCGCCAAGAAACCGCCAAACCCGAACTTTTACGGAAATGTTCGGTTCCGGGGTCCAAAAATCCTAAAGTTCGGTACGAACCCGAACTTTACATTTCGGGTTCGCTCAACCCTAGTGGTGACATATCTTGGAGGGTGAATGTCATCCTATCATCATTTATGCCAATCAGAAAAATCATCTAAACCACTTCACATCCGCCCATAGGATATAAACGTCCTATGGGTGGATGCTTAACTCTGAATGGACGTTGTGGAATGTCCATTCAGAAATGGCAGCTGCACGCTAATCGTACAGCTGTAGTGTCCCACTAGATAGGCGTGGGCACTACACAAGGGTCAATTGGTGTGTGCGTTACTCTTCCTCACAAGGGACAGGAATGTTATATTTAATTGTGCATCTTATGTATTTTATACTGTATTTTTGTGTGCAATGTTCCCCTGTAATATGCAATAGCAGGCCTAGTTGGATGCAGTTAGTCATCCCAGATGTTAGAGGGAGTTAGAGAACCCCTAATATAAAGGTCCAGGCCCAGACAGGGAGAGGGAGTGCAGGGTCAGGAGTCTGCAGAGACAAGTTAGAAGGACAAGCCAGAGCCTTCTCCTGACATGCAACTAGACAGCCCAGGCTTCTAGTTGTTACCAGGAGGCTAGTAGAGGGATCCTAGCCTACCTGCTGATCAAGAGAGCCATGGTTAGCTCAGAAGACACCCCAAAGGAAGAGTTTGCCTCCTGGGAGAGAACCTGCAGTTCCCACCAAGTCAAGCAGAGCCAGCATGTCCAGCTAGTACAAGTAAGCTGAAGGGCAGAAGGAGTAGTAATGTAAAGCAAGGATGAGTACCTGAGGAAGATTGTTACCAAGGATAAAAGCCCACATTGAGGTATCCGGGCCTTGGGATAAAAACCAGACAGGAGTTCAAAGGAACAGTGTACACTATCTCCGAGGAGACGGTACAGCCTGATTCTGAGTGTGTTGTTGTTTACCCTCTGAGCATCTTGCAAGGAAACAGTATACCTGCCATAATTGTGAAAACCTGCTTGTTAAGTGTACCTGATATGTGGGACTGAGTTGACATCCAACTGTATAAAGTTGAATTGATTACAGTAAAGCAAAGTTTGGTTCACCATACCATCTGTGTACCTCACTTCTTAATACTACCCATCGGTGTGCCACCATTACAGGCACTGGCGTCACGAACCTTAAAGGGACCTTGCCCCAGGCACATAAAACACCTGCAACATCCAGGGCACCTCATCCACCACCAGGCCTGGTCCCTAAATACAGAGTGTGCCCCAGAGGACTCCTGTGCCAACCTCTCCTTCACTGCTGTATGCCTGCCCAGGGTTTCCCTACAGAACTGTGAGTAACCCTCGCTTGCCGTTAACCGTGACCTCACAATCGCAATACCCTGCAGGTCTGGTGTGCTGCATAAATTGGCGTCACGAACAGGATACAGAACATTCCTGCGCCATTGCGGATATAAAACTGTGTGCTAAAGACTGCCTTAAAGTGACAATCCCTAATTGTTTTATTGAAAATTGCTGGGCCCAAAGGACTGTCCTAAGTAGCGGTGTGAAAATAGTGTTTTCTGGACTATTTGCTGCTTGTTTAAGTCACCGCTTTTTGTCAGTGAATAGACAGCGTTTTTGCTAAAGATGGCCGCTGAGCTTGCTTGAATTTACTGCTGCGTCATCTTCATCCTGAATTGGCGGTAAAAGTTGGCGCCTTTTTGCTGAGAAGAGCGGGAAAAGGCTCAATGTTGGCGCCACCGCCCTGTCTGGACATTTGCATGTCTGCAGAAATGGACTCCGCCTCCCCATACTGGAGTACCTGGGGGGCGGCCTCCCAGTGCAATGGGAGGATCTGTCTGAACTTATTGGCGCCACCCTGTCGCTCTCCAGAGAAGGATCGAGCATGTTGCAGAGTGAAGACTGCTCTGCTGGGATGTCTGCGCCTGATTTGCTGGAAATGGATGATATTGGTGTAGAGCCAGAGGACGCTCCACCGGCCTACTCTCCGGGACCGGAGAAGCCCGCCTGCCCGCCACTGGGGACGCAACCGGAGAACTACTATGGCTCCTGGAGGGACTTCTTTCAGCCCTCGTTCAAGTTGTCAGCACTAATGGCAGAGATCCGGGAGGCCGCCATAAAGAAAAATACCAAGACTAAGATATACTACGAAGAACTGGCAAAGACCGTTCACGAGCGCCATACTAACGCCCAACCCCGCCTGGAAAGGAGAAAGGGGTTGGTTGTGACCTTCGATAAGAACCGTGGCTACGGGTTCATACAAGACTATACTACCGGCAGAGACTTATACGTAAACCGGAGATCCGTCAAGCGGGGTTACCTCCCCGAGCATATGCATAACCTCCGCGAGGGAGAGGAAGTGGAATTCACCCCTGCCGAGAGCCTGCGAGGCCCATATGCTACTGCCGTGACCCGTCCCAAGAAAGAACCGGAGGACTGGGAGGCAGATGAGGACTACTCTGGCTGCGAGCGCAAACCAGTGCGCTCTCCAGAACAGGCCCATCACGCATTCCAAGAGCGGGGCTCTTTCATTGGCCCTAACGTATTTTGGCAGCCAACCGTGTTAGAGAAATGGGTGAGTCCCTATCCATCCCCCGAGCTGCCTCGCCGGGAGAAAACAATCCAAGAAATGGAGAAACTGAAAGGACTCCGCGTTACCCTGGACAATATCCGGAAGGGTAAGAGACCTGATGCGCCACCGGAGCCTGCAGCGGCTGCGTCCGATGCATCATCTACTGTACCTGTGCCGGCGGCGACAGCGGAGGACAGCGATCCTGAGACCGAGAGCCTCGACGACCAGATCGTCCGTCTGGAGGAGAAGTTGCGGGAGTTACGCAAGATTGCCACCGCCAGAATCCAGACGCCGCCTAAGAAGGAAGAGGTAAGGGTACCTGTCCCTACCAGCCGGCCACATTCTGCTACCACAGCTGCGTCAAGGCTCCCAAGAAGGCCCTCTCACCCTGTGACTTGCTGCGCAGAGCCCACCGGACCGCTTGCGGCAGCGGTACCTAGGCAAGCACAACCTTCAATTGTTATCCATGCACCGGTGCGGTCAGCAACTGTCATCACCCCTAGGCCTATGGGGCCAATACCTATTAGGGGTCCCTTCATTCTGCAGCTGCCCCCTAATACCGTGTTGTGGGCACATCCGCCGGTGGAGGATTATTACCGGCCTCATTTGCCAGCAGAGCCAGGTGATTATGATATGCCCCTGTGAATTAGCCTGCTAGGCCCTTGATTTGTTTGCTTTGCCAAGGGATTACTTCTGAAAATTAAACCCTTTCAGGACAGGAGTCCTTTGTTTTGGTCCTTTGTTGCTGCTGCCAGTTACCCACGGCTCAGTGGTAGTGGTCACCCACTGAAATAAAAATGTCAGCAAAACCATCTTGTTTACAGGACCTCCTGCCTGCTTCTACGATCTCACACCAAGTTGTGCCTATTTTTGTTGCACCTTTAACCCTTTAACCCCCTTTTCAGGTTGATTAAGGGTATTACAGCACTTGTTTTTATATTATGCCATTTGAAAAATGTGGCCTATTTTATGTGCTGTCATTTTATTGTGCAACCTAATTCTAAGGAAACGTGCCCAGTGATAGACTCAAAAGTACCTGAAAAAATATAAATATATCACCAGTCTGCAAAAATTGCTATGCAGCAGGTCCGAAAAGTGATGTGGGTTCAATCACGTTATAAACAGGTACAATATATGGGGTTCGGACCGCGCTTCTAGTCCAGGTCAGTATGCAAGTTCTTAGTCCTTCTTACTTCTTCGTTCACAAAGAGAGCCTGAGGGCTGCAAATATCCCTTAAGTAGATATCCTGCAACCAATGGAATTATAATAGTGTGAGTCCGTATGTGACAGTAACCTGCATTGCACTGATTATACTCACAAGATGTGTGTCACACAAAGCGTAAATGTAATCCCTCCGTGGTAAGTTGCACTTGTTCTATCGGAACAGCCACCTTTCCATACAATCTGGTTAGATCCCCACACGGACCCAGATGGTGTATACCTCAGACCAATCTATATTTCTTTTCTTCAGATTCCTGAAGGTTTTCTGTGGACAAGAATGGCTTCTGCAATAGTGAAGCTCCGTATTCCTTATTAAAAACTTTTTATTTGTCCATACTTACAAGACAACTTCTTAAAACAGCTTTTTAAAACACATAAAATTCCCAGCGTCTAGGGCAGAAGCAGCAGACGCTGGGAATTTTATGTGTTTTAAAAAGCTGTTTTAAGAAGTTGTCTTGTAAGTATGGACAAATAAAAAGTTTTTAATAAGGAATACGGAGCTTCACTATTGCAGAAGCCATTCTTGTCCACAGAAAACCTTCAGGAATCTGAAGAAAAGAAATATAGATTGGTCTGAGGTATACACCATCTGGGTCCGTGTGGGGATCTAACCAGATTGTATGGAAAGGTGGCTGTTCCGATAGAACAAGTGCAACTTACCACGGAGGGATTACATTTACGCTTTGTGTGACACACATCTTGTGAGTATAATCAGTGCAATGCAGGTTACTGTCACATACGGACTCACACTATTATAATTCCATTGGTTGCAGGATATCTACTTAAGGGATATTTGCAGCCCTCAGGCTCTCTTTGTGAACGAAGAAGTAAGAAGGACTAAGAACTTGCATACTGACCTGGACTAGAAGCGCGGTCCGAACCCCATATATTGTACCTCAAAAGTACCTGAGCCTCTGAGATTTTTTGCTCTTTTAAAGAAATGTGCCCAGAGATTGACTCCACTGTAAGCGAGCCTCTGTGATTTGCTACCTTGCCTTGCTGGTGACAGACACTCACTCTAAATAAGAAAGGAACCTGGGTACGGACTCATATTTGTTCCTTGAGCCTCCAAGAACTTTTAAATTGTTTACATTTTTCTGCTGTTCTAGTAAGGACAATTTGCACTTATGGACTATCCTGGTAATAATGCTACGCTGTGCCAGGTCAGCGCCCCTGTTCCCTCACACTATCCTGAGAGAAGAGAACGACGCCCCTTTTCACCGTCACTTGTTCCTAAGCCAGTGGAACTGCCTGATGTATGCATATAATGTGCTTCTGCAAATGTAGACGAAAATTTTTCTGCTTTGCGTTATTTTCTCTTTTTCAGATGCAGTATCCAGCTGGGCAGGGCCCCTCCATGTTGCGCCGAGGTCGGGCAACGTTATAGCGTGGTGGTATGTAGTGTCCCACTAGATAGGCGTGGGCACTACACAAGGGTCAATTGGTGTGTGCGTTACTCTTCCTCACAAGGGACAGGAATGTTATATTTAATTGTGCATCTTATGTATTTTATACTGTATTTTTGTGTGCAATGTTCCCCTGTAATATGCAATAGCAGGCCTAGTTGGATGCAGTTAGTCATCCCAGACGTTAGAGGGAGTTAGAGAACCCCTAATATAAAGGTCCAGGCCCAGACCGGGAGAGGGAGTGCAGGGTCAGGAGTCTGCAGAGACAAGTTAGAAGGACAAGCCAGAGCCTTCTCCTGACATGCAACTAGACAGCCCAGGCTTCTAGTTGTTACCAGGAGGCTAGTAGAGGGATCCTAGCCTACCTGCTGATCAAGAGAGCCATGGTTAGCTCAGAAGACACCCCAAAGGAAGAGTTTGCCTCCTGGGAGAGAACCTGCAGTTCCCACCAAGTCAAGCAGAGCCAGCATGTCCAGCTAGTACAAGTAAGCTGAAGGGCAGAAGGAGTAGTAATGTAAAGCAAGGATGAGTACCTGAGGAAGATTGTTACCAAGGATAAAAGCCCACATTGAGGTATCCGGGCCTTGGGATAAAAACCAGACAGGAGTTCAAAGGAACAGTGTACACTATCTCCGAGGAGACGGTACAGCCTGATTCTGAGTGTGTTGTTGTTTACCCTATGAGTATCTTGCAAGGAAACAGTATACCTGCCATAATTGTGAAAACCTGCTTGTGAAATGTACCTGATATGTGGGACTGAGTTGACATCCAACTGTATAAAGTTGAATTGATTACAGTAAAGCAAAGTTTGGTTCACCATACCATCTGTGTACCTCACTTCTTAATACTACCCATCGGTGTGCCACTGTTACAGGCACTGGCGTCACGAACCTTAAAGGGACCTTGCCCAGGCACATAAAACACCTGCAACATCCAGGGCACCTCATCCACCACCAGGCCTGGTCCCTAAATACAGAGTGTGCCCCAGAGGACTCCTGTGCCAACCTCTCCTTCACTGCTGTATGCCTGCCCAGGGTTTCCCTACAGAACTGTGAGTAACCCTCGCTTGCCGTTAACCGTGACCTCACAATCGCAATACCCTGCAGGTCTGGTGTGCTGCACAGCTGCAGAGCAGGTGCCCGCTGTCAATGACAGCAGGGCAACGCAGAGAGAAGGCAGGGACAGTACCCAGGTCGGTGTCCTTGCCTTCTAGATTGCTGCATTCACAGCGCTCACCGAGCGCTGTGTATACAGTTCAGGAAGTGCTGTGCGCTTCCTGTCCCGGCCCGGTGGACATGTGACCGCCGGGGCCGGGAGAGTGTAAGAGCTGTTGTGTCTTTCACAGACCACGATCAGCCCTGCACTGCGGCTGTACAGCACTGTATTCTGCTGTACAGCCTCACTGGGGGGTGTATTTCCCCTGTAACTGGGTCTACTATGTCATCCCCAATTATAGGAGAAATCAATAGTGAAAAAAAAGAAAAATGAAGTCAAATGTCCCCCAGAGGTCTTGTATGACCTTATGGGGGACACAAAGTGTAAAATAAAGAATAAATAAAAATAAGTGTTTTATAAAAAAAAAATAAGGTTTCACATGTAAAAATAAATAAATTCCCCTATTAAGTAATAAAAAATAGATTAAAAATAGGAAGAATAAATAAAATAGACATATTTGGTATTGCCGCATCCGTGACGGTCGGCTCTATATAAATATATCACATGATCCACCCTGTCCGATAAACACCATAAAAATAAAAAGCTAAAACTGTGTCAAAAAAACCATTTTTGTCACCTTACATCAAAAAAGTGCAACAGCAAGTGATCAAAAAGGCATATGTCCCACAAAATGTTACTAATAAAAGTCACCTCATTCCGCAAAAAATGAGCCCCTACATAATAAAATCGCTAAAAAAAAAAAAAAAAAAACTATAGCTCTCAGAACATGGAGACATTAAAACATTATTTTTTGTTTCAAAAATGCTATTATTGTGTTAAGGTGAAATAAATACAAATAAAGTTGACATATTAGGCATTGCCGCGTTCGTAACAACCAGCTCTATAAAAATATCACATGACCCAACCCCTCAGGTGAAAGCCGTAAAAAAATTAAATAGAAACAGTGCCACAAAAAAGCAATTTTTTGTCACCTTACATCACAAAAAGTGCAATAGCAAGTGATCAAAAAGTCATCTGCACCCCAAAATAGTGCCAATCAAACCGTCATCTCATCCCGCAAAAAATGATACCCTACCTAAGACAATCACCCAAAAAATATAAAAACTATGACTCAGACTATGGAAACACTAAAACATGATTTTTTTTTTGTTTCAAAAATGATATTATGTAAAACTTAAATAAATAAAAGAAAGTATACATATTAGGTACAGTGATGGCCAGTTCGCAGTGTTTGCTGACGAACACATGCAATCTGCCATCTTTATTCCCAAGCCCGGCGATGCAGAGGTAATTCCTTACCTGTGCCTGCGCCGCAAGCCGCTCTGAAACACATGTGGTCACCGGGAGCAGGCAGTTCCGAGAACAGCCTTCATCGGGCTGTTCTCGGAACTGCCTGCTCCCGGTGACCGCATGTGTTTCAGAGCGGCTCGCGGCACAGGTAAGGAATTACCTCTGCATCACCGGGTTTGGGAATAAAAATGGCCGATCGCATGTGTTCGTCGGCGAACACTGCGAACTGGCCATCACTAATTAGGTATTGTCACGTCCGGACCCACAATACACATGCACCGTTCCATGTGAATTCCGCATAACGGATGCAGACCCTTTCACTTTAATGGGTCCGCAAATCCGAAGATGCAAAACGGAACACTACGGAAGCACTACAGAATGCTTCCTGGGGTTCTGTTCTGTGCCTCCACACCGCAAAAAGATAGAACTTGCTCTATCTTTTTGCGGAACGGAGGGATCTCGGACCCATTCAAGTGAATGGGTCTGTGATCCCCATGCGGCTGGGCCACGATCGGTGCCCGTGCATTGCGGACCGCAATTTGCGGTCCACAGCATGGGCTTCACATGGTCATTGAACAAGCCCTAAGACAATCGCCCAAAATATAAAAAAAAACTATGTCTCTCAGAATATGGAGACACTAAAATACAGGGTGGGCCATTTATATGGATACACCTTAATAAAATGAGAATGGTTGGTGATATTAACTTCCTGTTTGTGGCACATTAGTATATGTGAGGGGGGAAACTTTTCAAGATGGGTGGTGACCATGGCGGCCATTTTGAAGTCAGCCATTTTGAATCCAACTTTTGTTTTTTCAATAGGAAGAGGGTCATGTGACACATCAAACTTATTGGGAATTTCACACGAAAAACAATGGTGTGCTTGGTTTTAAGGTAACTTTCATGAGTTATTTACAAGTTTATCTTTGTTTACAGCCATTGACATGTTGCCGAGGTTAACACGTGAGGAGCGGATAGAAATTGTGTTGATGTCTTGTGAACGCAGTAACCGGGTCATTGCAGCAGATTTCAATGCAAGACACCCTACGAGACCACCCATCTCCCATGCTACAGTTAGCAAACTGCTTGCTAAGTTTCGTGAAACTGGTTCAGTGTTGGATTTGCCAAAATGTGGACGCATGAAATCTGTCTCTAATGAAGAAACATCAGTGGCTGTCCTAGTTTCATTCAGAAAGAGCCCACAGTGTAGCACTCGCCGCATGTCACTGGAGAGTAGCATTAGTCGAACATCCCTTCGGCGGATATTAGCTACTCACAAATGGCACCCTTACAAACTCCAGCTACTGCAGCATCTCAACTTGGATGACCCAGATCGGCGCACTGAATTTGCAGAATGGGCAAAACAAAAATTGGAACAGGACCCTCAGTTTACGCAGAAGATTTTGTTCAGTGATGAGGCAAACTTTTATGTGAATGGTAAAGTTAAAAAGCAAAACCACCGCTATTGGTCTGACACTAACCCACATTGGATAGATCCCTCCAAGACTGTTGGAACAAAAAAATTGATTGTATGGTGTGGTATATGGGGTACAAAGATAGTGGGGCCATTCTTCATCAATGGAAACCTCAAGGCCACTGGATATGTGAAATTGCTACATGATGATGTGTTTCCCTCTTTATGCACTGAAGCTGGCACGTTCCCTGAGTTTTTCCAGCAAGATGGTGCACCACCACATTATGGGTGTCAGGTCCGAGCATTCCTAGATGAACAGTTTCCTGGAAAGTGGATTGGTCGTCGTGGGCCAGTTGAATGGCCCCCAAGGTCTCCCGATCGGACCCCCTTAGACTTTTATCTTTGGGGTCATCTGAAGGCAATTGTCTATCCTGTGAAGATACGAGATGTGCAGCACCTGAAACTACGGATACTGGAAGCCTGTGCTAGCATTTCTCCTGCTGTCTTGCTATCAGTGTGTGAAGAGTGGGAGAAGAGGGTTGCATTGACAATCCAACACAATGGGCAGCACATTGAACACATTTTATAAGTGGTCAGAAACTTGTAAATAACTCATGAAAGAATAAAGTTACATTAAAACCAAGCACACCATTGTTTTTCTTGTGAAATTCCCAATAAGTGTCACGAGGGTGTCAAGAGCCACGTCTGACTCCGTTATACCCGGCTGTTTTTTAATGGTATCTTTCTGGGTTTGCCTTGCAACCCTTTTTGGCTCACTCAGGGATCCGTAGCTTCTTCTCCTCAGCTGTTTCTTGTCCAGCACTCCCAACCTCCTTATATTCCCCTCTCCCACTTCACTGGTTGCCAGATATAGAGCTTCCTGCCTGGACTTCTATACTTACCCACTGGAGCTGAGTAGCTGTGATCCCTGGTTGTTCCATAGCGTCACCCTCCGGATCCCTGTTGGGCTTTTGTTGTCTGCTGTTGTCACCCACCTGGGATTATATGTTTTGTCTGTATTGTCTGTCCTCTCCTTGGTGTTTTCCTTTAGTGTCAGTGGTGCGGACTAGTGATCCCACCGCCCTGTTCACTACGTAGGGCTCATCTTAGGGAAAGCCAGGGTTTAGGCACGTGATCGGCGTACGGGTGAGGAACCCGTCTAGGGACGTCAGGGCAGTCAGGTGCCAGCCTCAAGGTGAGTCAGGGGTCACCACCTTTCCCTCTCCCTTGGACAGGGCCTTCCCATTTCCCTCCCTTTGCGTGACGCCGGTCATGACAATAAGTTTGATGTGTCACATGACCCTCTTCCTATTGAAAAAACAAAAGTTGGATTCAAAATGGCCGACTTCAAAATGGCCGCCATGGTCACCACCCATCTTGAAAAGTTTCCCCCTCACATATACTAATGTGCCACAAACAGGAAGTTAATATCACCAACCATTCCCATTTTATTAAGGTGTATCCATATAAATGGCCCACCCGTATATTTTTTTGGGTTAAAAAAATGCTGTTATTGTGTAAAACTTAAGTAAATTAAAAAGTATACATATTAGGTATGGCTGCGTCCATAGGAACCTGCTCTATAAAAATATCACATGACCTAACCTTTCAGGTGAACATCTTAAAAAAAAAAATATATTAAACGGTGTCAAAAAAGCCACATCACAAAAACTAATAGCAAGCGATCAAAAAGTCATATGCACCCCAAAATAGTACCAATCAAACCGGCATCTAACCCCGGAAAAATAATACCCTACCTAAGACAATCGCACATAAAATAAATAAAAAACCTATTGCTCTCAGAGACACTAAAATGATTTTTTTTTGTTTCAAAAATTATTTTATTGTGTAACTTAACCTCTTAAGGACATAGGGCGTACAGGTACGCCCTTGTGCCCTGGTACTTAAGGACACAGGGCGTACAGGTACGTCCTATGTATTTCCTATCACTGCTGTGCGGCTGGCAGTGATCGGAACCCGATTATACATGGGGGGGGTCACGGGACCCCCCCGCGCATTTAGCCTAGGTGCCTGCTCAATGATTTGAGCAGGCACCTAGGCTAAATGCGCGGGGGGGTCCCGTGACCCCCCCCATGTCGGCGATCGCGGCAAACCGCAGGTCAATTCAGACCTGCGGTTTGCTGCGATTTCTGCAGTTTCTGGTCCCCGCGGTCCCTGACCGCGGGGATCAGAAACTTTATATGCCTAAAAAAAGTTTTATTCACCCCCCCTGCACCCCCGAATGATTTTTATGGTGGCGGGAGGTGCAGGGGGAGGGTTGCGGGCGGTGTGGGCGGTGCGGGAGGCGGGCGGTGCGGCAGGCGGGATCGCGATCCCCCGCCCGCCTCCCCTTGTATAATCGTTGGTTTCTAGTGGGTATACCAGGGTGCCAGCACATTGCTGGCACCCTGGTATAAACGGCTGACATCTGCGATGCGATGTCAGCCGTTTAACCCTTTCCATACAGCGGTCCGTACGGACCGCTGTATGGAAAAGGTTAACAGCGCAGGGAGCTCCCTCCCTCTCCCATCGGGGGGCTGCTGTGCCTTTGCAGCCCCCCGATGGGGAGGGAGAGAGCCCCCAGACAGCCCCCCGAGAGATCCCCTCCTTACCCTTCCCCGTCTGCGAAGTTCTGAGCAGTACTGAGCAGACGGGGAAGGTTCCCATGGCAACAGGACGCCTCTCAGGCGTCCTGCTGTCCATGGTGCTGAACAGATCTGTGCTGAAAGGCATAGATCTGTTCAGTGTAAGTAAAATACAGTGCAGTACAATATATATTGTTCTGTACTGTATTATACAGACCCACTGGATCTTCAAGAACCAAGTGGGTCTGGGTCAAAAAAAAGTGAATAAAAGTGAAAAAAAAAGTAAAAATCAAAAAACACATTTATCACTGATAAAAAATGAAAAAAATAAAATTCCCTACACATGTTTGGTATCGCCGCGTCCGTAACGACCTGATCTATAAAACGGTCATGTTACTTTACCCGAACGGTGAACACCATAAAAATAAAAAATAAAAAACTATGATGAAATTGAAATTTTGCCCACCTTACTTCCCAAAAAAGGTAATAAAAGTGATCAAAAAAGTCGCATGTACGCCAAAATTGTAACAATCAAACCGTCATCTCATCCCGCAAAAATCATACCCTACCCAAGATAATCGCCCAAAAACTGAAAAAACTATGGCTCTTAGACTATGGAAACACTAAAACATGATTTTTTTTGTTTCAAAAATGAAATCATTGTGTAAAACTTACATAAATAAAAAAAAAGTATACATATTAGGTATCGCCGCGTCCGTATCGCCCGGCTCTATAAAAATATCACATGATCTAACCCCTCAGATGACCACCGTAAAAAAATTAAAATAAAAACGGTGTAAAAAAAGCCATTTTTTGTCATCTTACGTCACAAAAAGTGTAATAGCAAGCAATCAAAAAGTCATATGCACCCCAAAATAGATGCCAATCAAACCGTCATCTCATCCCGCAAAAAATGAGACCCTACTTAAGATAATCGCCCAAAAACTGAAAAAACTATGGCTCTTAGACTATGGAGACACTAAAACATTTTTTTGGTTTTAAAAATGAAATCATTGTGTAAAACTTACATAAATAAAAAAAATTGTATACATATTAGGTATCGCCGCGTCCGTGACAACCTGCTCTATAAAATTACCACATGATCTAACCTGTCAGATGAATGTTGTAAATAACAAAAAAAAAAACGGTGCCAAAAAAGCTATTTCTTGTTACCTTGCCGCACAAAAAGTGTACTATAGAGCAACCAAAAATAATATGTACCCTAAACTAGTACCAACAAAACTGCCACCCTATCCCGTAGTTTCTAAAATGGGGTCACTTTTTTGGAGTTTCTACTCTAGGGGTGCATCAGGGGGGCTTCAAATGGGACATGGTGTAAAAAAAACCAGTCCAGCAAAACCTGCCTTCCAAAAACCATATGGTGTTCCTTTTCTTCTGCGCCCTGCCGTGTGCCCGTACAGCGGTTTACGACCACATATGGGGTGTTTCTGTAAACTACAGAATTAGGGCCATAAATGATGAGTTTTGTTTGGCTGTTAACCCTTGCTTTGTAACTGGAAAAAAAATATTAAAATGGAAAATCTGCCAAAAAAGTGAAATTTTGAAATTGTATCTCTATTTTCCATTAAATCTTGTGCAACACCTAAAGGGTTAACAAAGTTTGTAAAATCAGTTTTGAATACCTTGAGGGGTGTAGTTTCTTAGATGGGGTCACTTTTATGGAGTTTCTACTCTAGGGGTGCATCAGGGGGCTTCAAATGGGACATGGTGCCAAAAAAACAGTCCAGCAAAATCAGCCCTCCAAAAACCAAACGGCGCACCTTTCACTCTACGCCCCGCTGTGTGCCCTTACAGTAGTTTACGGCCACATATGGGGTGTTTCTGTAAACAGCAGAGTCAGAGCAATAAAGATACAGTCTTGTTTGGCTGTTAACCCTTGCTTTGTTAGTGGAAAAAATGGGTTAAAATGGAAAATTAGCCAAAAAAATGAAATTCTCAAATTTCATCGCCATTTGCCAATAACTCTTGTGCAACACCTAAAGGGTAAACGACGTATGTAAAATCAGTTTTGAATACCTTGAGGGGTGTAGTTTCTTAGATGGGGTCACTTTTAGGGAGTTTCTCCTCTAGGGGTGCATCAGGGGGCTTCAAATGGGACATGGTGTAAATAAACCAGTCCATAAAAATCAGCCTTCCAAAAACCATACGGCACACCTTTCCCTCTACGCCCCGCTGTGTGGCCGTACAGTAGTTTACGGCCACATATTGGGTGTTTCTGTAAACAGCAGAGTCAGGGCAATAAAGATACAGTCTTGTTTGGCTGTTAACCCTTGGTTTGTTAGTGTAAAAAATGGGTTAAAATGAAAAATTAGACAAAAAAATGAAATTCTCAAATTTCCTCCCCATTTGCCAATAACTCTTGTGCAACACCTAAAGGGTTAACAACGTATGCAAAGTCAGTTTTGAATACCTTGAGGGGTGTAG
Source organism: Bufo bufo (assembly GCF_905171765.1). Taxonomy (NCBI): domain Eukaryota; kingdom Metazoa; phylum Chordata; class Amphibia; order Anura; family Bufonidae; genus Bufo; species Bufo bufo. The sequence goes on along the minus strand of NC_053395.1, from coordinate 117,251,894 downwards.
TTTCTTAGATGGGGTCATTTTTGGGTGGTTTCTATAATGTAAGCCTCGCAAAGTGACTTGAGACCTGAACTGGTCCCTAAAAATTGAGTTTTTGCAAATTTCTGAAAAATTTCAAGATTTGCTTCTAAACTTCTAAGCCTTATAACATCCCCAAAAAATAAAATATCATTCCCAAAACAATTCAAACATGAAGTAGACATATGGGGAATGTAAAGTCATCACAATTTTTGGGGGTATTACTATGTATTACAGAAGTAGAGAAACTAAAACTTTGAAATTTGCAAATTTTTCCAAATTTTTGTTAAATTAGGTATTTTTTGGTGCAAAAAAAATTATTTTTTTGACTCCATTTTACCAGTGTCATGAAGTACAATATGTGACGAAAAAACAATCTCAGAACGGCCTGGATAAGTCAAAGCGTTTTAAAGTTATCAGCACTTAAAGGGACTCTGGTCAGATTTTCAAAAAATGGCCTGGTCCTAAGGTGTAAAAAGGCTGTGTCCTTAAGGGGTTAAGTAAATAAAAAAAGTGTATATGTTAGGTATCGCCGCGTCCGTAAGAACCTTCTGTATAAAAATATAACATTACCTAACCCCTCAGGTGAACAACGTAAAAAAAAAAAAGCCATTTTTTTTGTCACCTTACATCACAAAACATGTAATACCAAGCGATCAAAAAGTCATATGCACCCTAAAATAGTACCAAACCGTCATCTCAGACAAAAAAAATTAATTTACCCCTACACTTTTAGACAGTCGTCCAAAAAAAAAAAATTCTAAATAAATATGGCTTTAGAATGTGGAGACTAAAAAATATATAGATAAAAAAAAGCTTTATTATGCAAAACTGAAGCAAACAACCAAAAGTAGTCATATTTTGTATTGTCGCATCCATAACAACCTGCTGTATAAAAATATCACATAATCTAACCTGTCAGATAAACATTGTAAATAACAAAAAATAAAAACGGTGCCAAAACAGCTATTTTTTGTTACCTTGTCTCACAAAAAGTGTAATATAGAGCAACCAAAAATCATATCTACTCTAAAATAGTACCAAAAAAACTGCCACCTCATCCCATAGTTTCTAAAATGGGGTCTTTTTTTGGAGTTTCTACTCTAGGGGTGCATCAGGGGGGCTTCAAATATGACATGGTGTCAAAAAACCTGTCCAGCAAAATCTGCCGTGTGCCCATACAGCAGTTTACCACCACATATGGGGTGTTTCTGTAAACTACAGAATTAGGCCAATAAATATAGAGTTTTGGTTGGCTGTTAACCCTTGCTTTGTTACTGGAAAAATGGATTAATATGGAAAATTCGCCAAAAATGTGAAATTCTGAAATTTCATCTCCATTTTCCATTAATTCTTGTGGAACACCTAAAGGGTTACCAGAGTTTGTAAAATCAGTTTTGAATAGCTTGAGGGGTGTATCTTCCAAAATGGGTCACTTTTTTGGAGTTTCTACTCTAGGGGTGCATCGGGGGGGCTTCAAATGAGACATGGTGTCAAAAACCAGTCCAGTAAAATCTGCCTTCCAAAAACCATATGGCGTTCCTTTCCTTCTGCTGCCTGCCGTGTAGTGATACAGCAGTTTACAACCACATATGGGGTTTTTCTGTAAACTGCAGAATCAGGGCAATAAATCTTGAGTTTTGTTTGGCTGTTAACCCTTGCTTTGTTAGCGGAAACAAATTATTAAAATGGAAAATCTGTCAAAAAAGTGAAATTCTGAAATTTCATCTCCACTTTCCATTAATTCTTGTGGAACACCTAAAGCAGGGATGGCCAACTTGCGGCTCTCCAGCTGTTGCAAAACTACAACTCCCAGCATGCCCAGTCTGCCTATGGCTATCTGCCTACAGCAGGGCTTGGTGGGAGTTGTAGTTTTACAACAGCTGGAGAGCCGCAGGTTGGCCAGCCCTGAACTAAAGGGTTAACAACGTTTGTAAAATCAGTTTTGAACATCTTGAGGAGTGTAGTTTAAAAAATTGGGTCATTTTGGGTGGTTTCTATTATGTAAGCCTAACAAAGCTACTTCAGACCTGAACTGGTCCTTAAAAAGTGGGTTTTGGAAATTTCTAAGCCTTCTAACATCCCCAAAAAATAAAATGACATTCACAAAATGATCCAAACATGAAGTAGACATATGGGGAATGTAAAGTAATAACAGCTATTTTTGGAGGTATTACTATTATAAAAGTAGAGAAATTGAAAGTTGGAAATTTGCATTTTTGGTAAATTTGGTATTTGTTTATAATTAAAAAATGATTTTTTTTTACTAAATTTTACCACTGTCATGAAGTACAATATGTGACTAGAAAACATTCTCAGAATGGCCTGGATAAGTAAAAGAGTTTTAAAGTTATTACCACATAAAGTGACACATGTCAGATTTTCAAAAAATGGCTCTGTCAGGAAAGGGGAAATGGCTGTGAAGTGGTTAATCCCATCAAGCCCAGTAATCTCTATTTTTTGCCTAATTTAATTTACTTCCATCCAGTGAAAAAGAACACCAATGCAGATGCTCTCTCCTGGTTTTGCTGACCCTACTGACCAAGAGGTGGAACCTCTTCACTTAGTCAACCCTGCATCCGAGTCGCTAATACCCTGGGCTAAAGAGATTCATCCTGGTAATATGTACAGTATGTTCCAGTAGCCAAGAGTAGGCAGGTTCTGTCATAGGTCTAATGCAACTGATCACCTGGGTGACATTAAAACTTATCTATGAATATTACTGGTGGCTCCAATTTCCCAAGGCATCTGGACTACAGTATGTAAGCTCTTCTACCAAATGAGCCCAGAAATCACCTAGGAAAAATCCAACAGAGTTGATACGTTTTTATTCCTTTGCCTGTGCCTGATGTTTTGTGGCAACACAAATGTATGACTGTTGATCAATTCTGCAAAATGGGTCATTTTATACCCTTGACCAGTCAGTCTTCCTTTAGCAAGTCATTTTGCCAACATTTTTTGCCTACATGATCTGCCCCTACACATCATGTCGGATTGAGGAGTACAGTTTAATTCCAAGTTCTGGAAGTATATCCGTACTCTGTTGGATATCAAGTTGCACTTCTCTGCAGTTTACCATGAAAAGTCTAATGGATAGGTGGAGCGCATTAATAAAGTTTTGGTCAACTATCTGACATTTCATTTCTGCTCATTGATCTTTGCTTCTGTCGTTGCAATTTAGGACAAGTTCCAAACTAGGGACTAAAGAATAAAATTAAAGTAAATTAATTTATTACATTAAAGTAACTAACCAGAAGTATAGTGAAAAATTCATCTAGACTGGAGATGAGCAAAGTTTTCAAAAATTAGATTTGGTCCCTTCGCCAAATTTTCTAAATATTTGATTCTTGATGAATTAATTTGTCACAAAGCACATTAAATCAGGTCTATCCTAGTCTACAGTTATACATTAGGGAGAATGTATCCTGGTGTACATCACTACTCAGTGCAGAAACATGCATAGCTAGTAGGGGATGCTTGGGACTCTACCGAGCACAATGGAAGTCAATGGGAGAACCCAAGCATTAAACCAGGCACCCCCCGTTCTGAATAAGGGGGGTATCTGGTTCACATGAAAAGGTCAGAAATTGATGGAAACACCACTGAAATGGTTCGGGAACAGCATGGGGAGGATGTCTGGTTGCATCTTGGACTCCCAGGTCTCTGCTGGGAACCATGTTGTCCGAGTAGTACGCCACTTTTACAGACTGACAATAATACGCACAAAACCGAAGATAAACTTTAGAGGAAAAATTGTTAGGAAACATTATTACCTGTATATTTACTTGTATATAAAGTGCAAATGCTGCCAGATATTGCAAGGAAGAGGCGCTCCGATACAACCTGTATATCACATAAAGGAGGGCCTCATTCACATTGTGGTACAATTGTTCAGGTAGTGGGACGCCTTCACTCATAAAGCCTATGCACTAAGTGAAAGGGCTGCCAAAAATTACAAGGAAGCGGCATTACAATACAACCCTTATTACACATAAAGGAGGGCATCATACACAGCCTTGAAAAATTATGATTGATGGCCTGCTGGTGACCCTAAAAAACTATTGGAGCAAGGGTCTGCTGATCTGACCATAAAACATTAAGGGCGAGGGCCTGCTGCTGATGTGACCGTCAAAAACATTAGGGGTGAGGGTCTGCTGCTGAGCCGACCATCTAAAACATTAGGGGCGAGTGCCTGCTGGTGACCCTCTAAAACATTATGGGCAAGGGTCTGCTGCTGTGCTGACCCTCTAAAACAGGAGCGAGGGCAGCCTAATAAGCAGGTTGATATGATGGAGGAGGAGGACGAGAAAACCAAATTACTTACCGGTAATTCCCTTTTCATGAATCCTCCATGACGGCATACCATGAGAGATGACCCGCCTCCAACCAGGTAGGGACAGAAAGCATAAATTTGACCCTCCTTCAGCTCTTCCTCAGTGTCTTTCTGGACCGACAGCCTAGAGAGTCTTATCCTCACATAAAGGATTATTATATATATATACACTCACTAAAGAATTATTAGGAACACCTGTTCTATTTCTCATTAATGCAATTATCTAGTCAACCAATCACATGGCCAGGGGCGGACTGAGAACCCTCAGGGCCCCCGGGCAAAATAAATCAAGGGCCCCCTTACAGGCCCCACCCATGTTCTTCTGCAAGCCCCACCCTTGTCCCGCCTCCATGCCCAGCCTCCAGCCACACCCTACACAATCTTTAATAAGATTTCAAAGTTAAAGTGACACAAAAGGCACCCAGACCACTTCAGCTCATTGAAGTGGTCTGGGTACAGTGTCCCTTTTGCAAATCGAGCTGCAATGTTCTAGAGAAACTGCATTGTTTACCTTCCAGCAATAAGTCAGCCTCTAGTGGCTGGCAGCCACCTGAGGGCTTCCTGGAGTAAAACAGACCTTTGGTCTGGTATCTGACGCTGGACATCCTCACACTCTGCATGATGACCTCCAGGGTCAGATTTTTCCCCATAGGAAAGCATTGATTCAATGCTTTCGTATGGGGTGATCTAATCTCAGCGTCCATTAGTGAGCCTCTGTTAGAAGCAGTGTGGGCATAACTACTGTGAAGGGAGCACATATCTGGGCATAACTACTGTGAAAGGGGGGGGGAGGCCCTTCACAGTAGTTATTAATCCCTTTCAGCAGTCCCCCCTTCAGTGAATGGGGGACTGCTGAAAGGGGTTAATAACTACTGTGAAGGGCCTAGCCGTCTGGGCAACCCCACAGATCATCCCCCCACCCACCTTGTACTTGTTCCACTGATCTGCTACTTGCGGGCTACATGGGCATGAGTTCAGTCACTTCGGTGCGCAATCCCATCCTGCGGCGCGTGATCCCGCGAGACCGGTGACCTACAGCGGCGGGTCTTGCGGGATCACGCGCTGCAGGACAGGATTGCCTACCGAAGTGACTGAACTCATTCCCGCGCAGCCCACAAGTAGCGGAACAATTACTGTTGTGGGGGCTCTGTGGATGGCACTGTTATGGGGGCTCTGTGGATGGCATTGTTATGGGGGCTCTGTGGATGACACTGTTATGGGGGCTCTGTGGATGGCACTGTTATGGGGGCTCTGTGGATGGCACTGTTATGGGGGCTCTGTGGATGGCACTGTTGTCGGGGGGGATCTGTGGGTGACACATATATAGCACCTTATGCTATATATGTGTCATCCACAGATCCCCCCATAACAGTGTCCCTGTGAGTGAATGATCCCCAATACAGGGTCTGGGGACCAGCATCTGGTGTTGTAATGGCAGCGGGGCCCGGTGCAGTCACTGTATTCTATTACACCGGGCCCCGCTCACTGTAATACTAATATTCATATGTAAACAACTTGAAATCCTCTGCGATCCTCTCCCTCTGAGCTCTCTGTACTCACAAACTCAGTAGCAGGCCGGGCGGCAGCGCAACTCACTGACGTCACGCGCCTGCTCCTCCTCCTATTGTGTGGCACAGTGTAGCGGTATACTGTATATTGTGGGGCACAGTGTAAAGGTATACTGTATATTGTGTGGCACAGTGTAGCGGTATACTGTATATTGTGTGGCACAGTGTAGTGGTATACTGTATATTGTGTGGCACAGTGTAGCGGTATACTGTATATTGTGTGGCACAGTGTAGCGGCATACTGTATATTGTGGGGCACAGTGTAGATGTATACTGTATATTGTGTGGCACAATGTAGCGGTATACTGTATATTGTGTGGCACAGTGTAGGCTATATGTGTATAACATAAACATATTTCATATGAAAACTTACAGTTACTTGGCTTGGCCCTTGGGGATCTCAGACACCACTAACACTTTGGCCGGGGGCTCGGCGGAGCTGATGTTGTGTTTCATCCTAATGAGAAAGATTTCATAATAAGGATTTGGAGAAGGGGCAGAGGGATAGCAGAGCAGGGTGAGGCTGGTGCTGCTACTAGGGGGTCATACCATGGGGAGTAATAAAGCCCACCATAATGCCCCCCCCCCAGTAGAAATAATTCTCCTTTTAATGTGACAGTGCAAAAAATACCCCCTTGTAATGCCCCCAGTTGAGCTAATGTCCCCATAGTGCCTCCTCTCCCCCTCCCTCCTAGTGCCCCCCATAATGTACCAGTATAAAATGCCCCATATATAGTGCCCCAGTAGATGCCCTCAGTGTCCGGCCTCTGATAGGCTGCCGGCCTAGTGTCCCCCATAATGCCCCCCAATAATGTGCCAGTAAGTGTCCCCATAGATGCCCCCCCATCATGTGCCAGTATCAAGTACCTCTCTCCTCCCCCCCACATGTCCCAGTATCATAGTGCCACCCCCCCAATGTGCCAGTATCAAGTGCCTCTCTCCTTCCCACCCCCATGTGCCAGTATCATAGTGCCAAACCCCCCATGTGCCAGTATCAAGTGCCTCTCTCTTCCCCCCATGTCCCAGTATCATAGTGCCACCCCCCCCCCAATGTGCCAGTATCAAGTGCCTCTCTCCTTCCCACCCCCATGTGCCAGTATCATAGTGCCAAACCCCCCATGTGCCAGTATCAAGTGCCTCTCTCCTTCCCCCATGTGCCAGTATCATAGTGCCAAACCCACCCATGTGCCAGTATCATAGTGCCAACCCCCCCATGTGCCAGTATCAGGTGCCAACCCCCCACCCCCCCATGTGCCAGTATAAGGTGCCTCTCTCCTTCCCCCTATGTGCCAGGATCCTAGTGCCAAACCCACCCATGTGCCAGTATCATAGTGCCAACTCCCCCCATGTGCCAGTATCAGGTGCCAACCCCCCACCCCCCCCATGTGCCAGTATAAGGTGCCTCTCTCCTTCCCCCCATGTGCCAGTATCCTAGTGCCAACCCCCCTCCCCCCTCCCCATGTGCCAGTATCAGGTGCCAACCCCCCTCCCCCCATGTGCCAGTATCAGGTGCCAACCCAACCCCCCTCCCCCATGTGCTAGTATCAGGTGCTACCCCCCCATGTGCCAGTATCAGGTATCTCTCTCCTTCCCCTCCCCATGTGCCAGTATCAGGTGCCAACCCAACCCCCCTCCCCCCATGTGCTACTATCAGGTGCTAACCCCCCCCCCATGTGCCAGTATCAGGTGCCTCTCTCCTTCCCCTCCCCATGTGCCAGTATCAGGTGCCAACCCCCCTCCCTCCCATGTGCCAGTATCAGGTGCCTCTCTCCTTCCCCTCCCCATGTGCCAGTATCAGGTGCCAACCCCCCTCCCCCCATGTGCCAGTATCAAGTGCCTCCCGCTCCCCCCATGGCAGTAACAGTCGGGTATTAAAAAAAAACACTTATACTTACCTCCATGTCAGCGATGCGATGCAGCCTCTTCCTGTGTCCATATATGGAGTCAGTGCTTGTATTTCAGAAAAGTTTCTGCTGTGATTCAAACCCATGACCTTCTGTATCAGAGGCAAAGCACCTAACCACACGGCCATAAGAGAGGCATTGACACTGCCTGAAAAAATATGAGACTTCTACTGTTATAGCTGGCTAAGTGTACATCTATACACATGACTGTGCCCTAACACACCCAGCACTGCTATATCTCTATATGACAGCTGTCCCAGCACACTCAGCTCTGCTATATCTCTATATATGATAGCTGCCCCAGCACACCCAGCTCTGCTACATCTAATACACATGACAGCTGCACCAGCACACTCAGCTTTACTATATCTCTATATATGACAGCTGCCCCAGCACACCCAGCTCTGCTACATCTATACACATGACAGCTGCCCAAACACACCCAGCACTGCTATATCTCTATATGACAGCTGTCCCAGCACACTCAGCTCTACTATATCTCTATATATATCAGCTGCCCCAGCACACCCAGCTCTGCTACATCTATATATCTCTAAGTATTGCTATACAGTAGATATATAGAGATATAGCAGAGCTGAGTGTGCTGGGGCAGCTGTCATGTGTATAGCTGTAGCAGAGCTGGGTGTGTTTGGGCAGCTGTCATGTGTATAGATGTAGCATGAGCTGGGTGTGCTGGGGCAGCTGTCATATATAGAGATATAGTAGAGCTGAGTGTGTTGGTGCGCTGGTGCAGCTGTCATGTGTATTAGATGTAACAGAGCTGGGTGTGCGTGGGAAGCTATCATATATAGAGATATAGCAGAGCTGAGTGTGCTGGGACAGCTGTCATATAGAGATATAGCAGTGCTGGGTGTGTTAGGGCAGCAGTCATGTGTATAGATGTACAGTCGTGGCCAAAAGTTTTGAGAATTACACAAATATTAGTTTTCACAAAGTTTGCTGCTAAACTGCTTTTAGATCTTTAGGAGACGATCCTGGCGCTTGCTGGACTTTCTTGGACGCCCTGAAGCCTTCTTAACAAGAATTGAATGATTGAGGTGCAATCTTAGTAGCCACAATATCCTTGCCTGTGAAGCCATTTTTATGCAACACAATGATGGCTGCACGCGTTTCTTTGCAGGTCACCATGGTTAACAATGGAAGAACAATGATTTCAAGCATCACCCTCCTTTTAACATGTCAAGTCTGCCATTTTAACCCAATCCGCCTGACATGATCTCCAGCCTTGTGCTCGTCAACATTCTCACCTGAGTTAACAAGACGATTACTGAAATGATCTCAGCAGGTCCTTTAATGACAGCAATGAAATGCAGTGGAAAGGTTTTTTGGGGATTAAGTAAATTTTCATGGCAAAGAAGGACTATGCAATTTATCTGATCACTCTTCATAACATTCTGGAGTATATTCAAATTGCTATTATAAAAACTTAAGCAGCAACTTTTCCAATTTCCAATATTTATGTAATTCTCAAAACTTTTCTGAAATCCAGCAGAAAATTTTCTGAAATCCAGTCTAAATTAGAATACACAAGCACTGACTCCATATATGGACATACAGTGCTGGACACAGGAAGAGTTGCGCTGCCGCTCGGCCTGCTACTGAGTTTGTGGGAGAGGATCGCAGAGGATTTCAAGTTGTTCACATATGAATTACAGTGAGCGGGGCCCGGTGTGATAGAATACAGTGACTGCACCGGGCCCCGCTGCCATTACCAGGCCAGCATAATGTTATTCTGCGGCGGGCCCTCGGACCATGTCCGAAGTGCCCGACTGGTCAGTCCGCCCCTGCACATGGCAGTTGCTTCAATGCATTTAGGGGGGTGGTCCTGGTCAAGACAATCTCCTGAACTCCAAACTGAATGTCAGAATGGGAAAGAAAGGTGATTTAAGCAATTTTGAGCGTGGCATGGTTGTTGGTGCCAGACGGGCCGGTCTGAGTATTTCACAATCTGCTCAGTTACTGGGATGTTCACGCACAACCATTTCTAGGGTTTACAAAGAATGGTGTGAAAAGGGAAAAACATCCAGTATGCGGCAGTCCTGTGGGCAAAAATGCCTTGTGGATGCTAGAGGTCAGAGGAGAATGGGCCGACTGATTCAAGCTGATAGAAGAGCAATGTTGACTGAAATAACCACTCGTTACAACCGAGGTATGCAGCAAAGTATTTGTGAAGCCACAACACGCACAACCTTGAGGCGGATGGGCTACAACAGCAGAAGACCCCACCGGGTACCACTCATCTCCACTACAAATACGAAAAAGAGGCTACAATTTGCACGAGCTCACCAAAATTGGACTGGAAAAATGTTGCCTGGTCTGATGAGTCTCGATTTCTGTTGAGACATTCAAATGGTAGAGTCCAAATTTGGCGTAAACAGAATGAGAACATGTATCCATCCTCTGATGGCTACATCCAGCAGGATAATGCAACATGTCACAAAGCTCGAATCATTTCAAATTGGTTTCTTGAACATGACAATGAGTTCACTGTACTAAAATGTCCCCCACAGTCACCAGATCTCAACCCAATAGAGCATCTTTGGGATGTGGTGGAACGGGAGCTTCGTGCCCTGGATGTGCATCCCTCAAATCTCCATCAACTGCAAGATGCTATCCTATCAATATGGGCCAACATTTCTAAAGAATGCTATCAGCACCTTGTTGAATCAATGCCACATAGAATTAAGGCAGTTCTGAAGGCAAAAGGGGGTCCAACACCGTATTAGTATGGTGTTCCTAATAATTCTTTAGGTGAGTGTATATATACAGTACAGACCAAAAGTTTGGACTCACCTTCTCATTCAAAGAGTTTTCTTTATTTTCATGACTATGAAGGCAGCAAAACTATGAATTAACACATGTGGAATTATATACATAACAAATAAGTGTGAAACAACAGAAAATATGTCATATTCTAGGTTCTTCAAAGTAGCCACCTTTTGCTTTGATTACTGCTTTGCACACTCTTGGCATTCTCTTGATGAGCTTCAAGAGGTAGTCCCCTGAAATGGTTTTCACTTCACATGTGTGCCCTGTTAGGTTTAATAAGTGCGATTTCTTGCCTTATAAATGGGGTTGGGACCATCAGTGGCGTTGAGGAGAAGTCAGGTGGATACACAGCAAAGCAGTAATCAAAGCAGTAATCAAAGCAGTAATCAAAGCAAAAGGTGGCTACTTTGAAGAACCTAGAATATGACATATTTTCAGTTGTTTCACACTTGTTTGTTATGTATATAATTCCACATGTATTAATTCATAGTTTTGATGCCTTCAGTGTGAATCTACAATTTTCATAGTCATGAAAATAAAGAAAACTCTTTGAATGAGAAGGTGTGTCCAAACTTTTGGTCTGTACTGTATATATATATATTCACACCCACACACTCCTTCACCTATTTATTGGCCTATATGAGTGTCTCTACATACATATCCCTACATATATTTATCCATATACGTACTGGGAAATCTGTGCCGTCATGGAGAATTCATGAAAAGGGAATTACCGGTAAGTAATTACAGTCGTTTTTTCACTTTCAACCTCCATGATGGCATACCATGAGATATAACAGATTTATACTCTTATTCAGGGGGGGACTATGGCCTGAAGCACCTTCATAGAAACATAGAAACATAGAATGTGTCGGCAGATAAGAACCATTTGGCCCATCTAGTCTGCCCAATATACTGAATACTATGGACAGCCCCCGGCCCTATCTTATATGAAGGATGGCCTTATGCATATCCCATGCATGCTTAAACCCCTTCACTGTATTTGCAGCTACCACTTCTGCAGGAAGGCTATTCCATGCATCCACTACTCTCTCAGTAAAGTAATACTTCCTTATATTACTTTTAAACCTTTGCCCCTCTAATTTAAAACTGTGTCCTCTTGTGGTAGTTTTTCTTCTTTTAAATATGCTCTCCTCCTTTACCGAGTTGATTCCCTTTATGTATTTAAAAGTTTCTATCATATCCCCTCTGTCTCTTCTTTCTTCCAAGCTATACATATTAAGGTCCTTTAACCTTTCCTGGTAAGTTTTATCCTGCAATCCATGTACTAGTTTAGTAGCTCTTCTCTGAACTCTCTCTAGAGTAGCTATATCCTTCTGGAGATATGGCCTCCAGTACTGCGCACAATACTCCAAGTGAGGTCTCACCAGTGTTCTGTACAGCGGCATAAGCACTTCACTCTTTCTACTGCTTATACCTCTCCCTATACATCCAAGCATTCTGCTGGCATTTCGTGCTGCTCTATTACATTGTCTTCCCACCTTTAAGTCTTCTGAAATAATTACTCCTAAATCCCTTTCCTCAGATACTGAGGTCAGGACTGTGTCAAATATTCTATATTCTGCCCTTGGGTTTTTACGCCCCAGGTGCATTATCTTGCACTTATCCACATGAAATTTCAGTTTCCAGAGTTCTGACCATTCTTCTAGTTTTCCTAAATCCTTTTCCATTTGGCGTTTCCCTCCAGGAACATCAACCCTGTTACATATCTTTGTGTCATCAGCAAAAAGACAAACCTTACCAGCGAGGCCTTTTGCAATATCACTTATGAAGATATTAAACAAAATCGGTCCCAGTACAGATCCCTGTGGAACCCCACTGGTAACATGACCTTGTTTTGAATGTTCTCCATTGACTACAACCCTCTGTTGTCTGTCACTCAGCCACTGCCTAATCCACTCAACAATATGGGAGTCCATGCTCAATGATTGCAGTTTATTGATAAGTCTTCTATGTGGGACAGTGTCAAAAGCCTTACTAAAATCTAGATATGCGATGTCTACTGCACCTCCACCGTCTATTATTTTATTCACCCAGTCAAAAAAATCTATAAGATTTGTTTGACATGATCTCCCTGAAGTAAACCCATGTTGTTTTTCATCTTGCAATCCATGGGATTTTAGATGTTCCACAATCCTATCCTTTAATAGGGTTTCCATTAATTTGCCTACTATTGATGTCAGACTCACTGGTCTATAGTTGCTCGATTCCTCCCTACTACCTTTCTTGTGAATGGGCACGACATTTGCCAATTTCCAATCTTCCGGGACGACTCCTGTTACTAATGATTGGTTAAATAAATCTGTTAACGGTTTTGCCAGCTCACCACTAAGCTCTTTTAATAATTTTGGGTGTATCTCATCAGGCCCCTGTGACTTATTTGTCTTCACCTTAGACAGCAAACTTAGAACATCTTCCTCTGTAAAGATACATGCATCAAACGATTTATTAGTCATTCTTTCTAGTGGAGGTCCTTCTCCTTTTTCTTTTGTAAAAACTGAACAGAAGTATTCATTAAGGCAGTCGGCTAGCCCTTTATTCTCTTCTACATACCTTCCGTCCTTTGTTTTTAATTTAGTTATTCCTTGTTTTAATTTCCTTTTTTCATTTATATATCTGAAGAATGTCTTATCCCCTTTTTTCATAGACTGAGCTAGTTTTTCTTCTGCCTGCGCTTTAGAAGTTCTTATAACTTGCTTGGCCTCTCTCTGCCTAATCTTGTAGATTTCCTTATCTTCATTGCTCTGGGTTTTTTTATAATTACAAAATGCTAGCTTTTTATTTTTAATGATTTGGACCACAGTGGTCTCCTCCTTTTTTTGCTTTTACTGACAAGTCTAATGCAATTTTCTGTTGCCTTCAATAATGCACCTTTTAAGTAGTCCCATTTCTCCTGGACTCCATGTAATCCGTTCCAGTCTGATAAGGACTCATTTATGACTAATTTCATTTTTGAAAAGTCTGTTTTTCTAAAATCTAAAACTTTTGTTTTTGTGTGGTGGGACTCTTTCACAGTTCTTATATTAAACCACACTGACTGGTGATCACTAGATCCCAAGGTTTCGCCTACAATGACATCATATACCGAATCCCCGTTTGTGAATACCAAATCCAAAATGGCTTCCCTCCGGGTTGGCTCCTCAACCACTTGTTGTAGAGATAACCCCAGTAGGGAATTTAGAATATCTGTACTCCTGGTAGAACTTGCTATTTTGGTTTTCCAGTTTATATCTGGAAGATTGAAATCTCCCATAATGATAACTTCTCCTTTCATTGTCATTTTAGCTATTTCTTCAACTAGTAGATCATCTAGTTCTTTAACTTGACCAGGTGGTCTATATATCACACCTACACGAGTTACTGCATGGTTAGCAAACTGCAACGTAACCCAAACTGACTCTATGTTGGCCTCACCAACTTGTATTAGGTTAGATTTAATGCTATCTTTCACATACAGGGCCACTCCTCCTCCTTTCTTGCCTTCTCTGTCTCTTCTGTATAAAGAGTACCCTGGTATGGTTATGTCCCAGTCATTTCTTTCATTAAACCATGTCTCCGTAACAGCCACTAAATCTACATTCTCAGATGCCATTATTGACCCAAGTTCATTGATTTTTTTACCTAAACTGCGAGCATTTGTAGACAGGACTCTGAGCTTATCATTTCTTAACCTCTGTGCTTCTGACCTGTTCTGGCATTGTTTCGGGGGGCAATTGGACTCTTTTATTTTCACTCTTTTGCCCCCCCTTACTAGTTTAAATACTCTTTCGCAAATTCTTGGAGTTGTTCACTAAGTACATTTGTTCCTTTGAGAGAAAGATGCAAGCCATCTTTTTTGTACAGTTCCTTTCTATTCCAAGTAGAGCTATCATGAGAAACAAAGCCAAATCCTTGCTCTTGACACCATTTACCAAGCCATATGTTGAACTCCTTTATGCGCCTCTACCTATCATTCTGAACATTATGCACAGGCAGAACTTCAGAAAATGAAATGGTGGATGCAAAATCCTGTACGTCATTACCAAGTGTGATAAAAGATTTTTTCACCTCTGACACTTCATTGCAAGCCAGGTCATTTGTCCCTAGATGGACAAGAACATCCACGTCCCCTTCCTGCTTTGCTTGCTTAACAATATTAATAATACGTCTTCTATCTCTTCTAGCAGTAGCCCCAGGGAGACATCTCACAAAACCATTTTCTTTAAGCTCCACACTTCTTATGATTGAATCACCCAGCAACAGCTGCTTCCTTTGAGACTTCACTTTATCTTTTTTGTTGCATACATTAGACATAGGAGTCGATGGTTTCTCACCCTCTGTGCTTGAGTCCATATCCATGTTGTCCTTACATTCTGAGAGTGCTGCAAATGAATTATGGAGAACCACCGACTGTGGGACATGTCTTCTATCCACCACTCTAAGTCTTCCAGAACCTACAGTAACCCATCTGCCATTTCTGGGGGTCCTCTGTGGCAGTGGCATTGCAGCGGTCCTAGCTGGAGTTTGTTTAACAGATAATTTAAATATTTCAGCTTTCAAAAATGCAATTTCCTGCTGCAGTAAGGAGAACTGTCTACAGATCTGACAGCATCCGAATCTCCAAAGAGTGGAACATGAAATAAATGCACAACAATTGCTGCACTGAACCAAGTCTGCCATTTTAAAGAGGAGAAAAAAATAAAAAAATAAAAATAAATTTGTAACTTTAAATCAAACAAATCTTACCTTTTTGTATTGTTTCCACCTTCCAGCCTACCTCCTGACTATCTCCTGCAATATCTCTTTCCTAGTACTTAATGTAGTACTTGAAGCTAGTACTTGCAGCTAATGAATTAGGCCAGCTAATGAGTCTGTCTCTATATATACACACACTCCTTCCCAAACTCCTCCCCCAGCAACAAATGTAACACCTTAGTGAGCTAGGCTCATTAGCAAACGCACAATAGCAAACAGCTGACCGAATTCCTTTACCTCTTCTCAAGCAATGATCAGCAAAAACAACACAGATGAGCCAGTTGGAGACTCTAAGCCAATCTCCTGCAGTATCTCTGGAATCTCTTCTTGTCTCCTGCAATATCTCTTTCCTAGTACTTAATGTAGTACTTGAAGCTAGTACTTGCAGCTAATGAATTAGGCCAGCTAATGAGTCTGTCTCTATATATACACACACTCCTTCCCAAACTCCTCCCCCAACAACAAATGTAACACCTTAGTGAGCTAGGCTCATTAGCAAACGCACAATAGCAAACAGCTGACCGAATTCCTTTACCTCTTCTCAAGCAATGATCAGCAAAAACAACACAGATGAGCCAGTTGGAGACTCTAAGCCAATCTCCTGCAGTATCTCTGGAATCTCTTCTTGTCTCCTGCAATATCTCTTTCCTAGTACTTAATGTAGTACTTGAAGCTAGTACTTGCAGCTAATGAATTAGGCCAGCTAATGAGTCTGTCTCTATATATACACACACTCCTTCCCAAACTCCTCCCCCAGCAACAAATGTAACACCTTAGTGAGCTAGGCTCATTAGCAAACGCACAATAGCAAACAGCTGACCGAATTCCTTTACCTCTTCTCAAGCAATGATCAGCAAAAACAACACAGATGAGCCAGTTGGAGACTCTAAGCCAATCTCTTGCAGTATCTCTGGAATCTCTTCTTGTCTCCTGCAATATCTCTTTCCTAGTACTTAATGTAGTACTTGAAGCTAGTACTTGCAGCTAATGAATTAGGCCAGCTAATGAGTCTGTCTCTATATATACACACACTCCTTCCCAAACTCCTCCCCCAACAACAAATGTAACACCTTAGTGAGCTAGGCTCATTAGCAAACGCACAATAGCAAACAGCTGACCGAATTCCTTTACCTCTTCTCAAGCAATGATCAGCAAAAACAACACAGATGAGCCAGTTGGAGACTCTAAGCCAATCTCCTGCAGTATCTCTGGAATCTCTTCTTGTCTCCTGCAATATCTCTTTCCTAGTACTTAATGTAGTACTTGAAGCTAGTACTTGCAGCTAATGAATTAGGCCAGCTAATGAGTCTGTCTCTATATATACACACACTCCTTCCCAAACTCCTCCCCCAACAACAAATGTAACACCTTAGTGAGCTAGGCTCATTAGCAAACGCACAATAGCAAACAGCTGACCGAATTCCTTTACCTCTTCTCAAGCAATGATCAGCAAAAACAACACAGATGAGCCAGTTGGAGACTCTAAGCCAATCTCCTGCAGTATCTCTGGAATCTCTTCTTGTCTCCTGCAATATCTCTTTCCTAGTACTTAATGTAGTACTTGAAGCTAGTACTTGCAGCTAATGAATTAGGCCAGCTAATGAGTCTGTCTCTATATATACACACACTCCTTCCCAAACTCCTCCCCCAGCAACAAATGTAACACCTTAGTGAGCTAGGCTCATTAGCAAACGCACAATAGCAAACAGCTGACCGAATTCCTTTACCTCTTCTCAAGCAATGATCAGCAAAAACAACACAGATGAGCCAGTTGGAGACTCTAAGCCAATCTCCTGCAGTATCTCTGGAATCTCTTCTTGTCTCCTGCAATATCTCTTTCCTAGTACTTAATGTAGTACTTGAAGCTAGTACTTGCAGCTAATCCTGCCGAAAGCGAGCTCCTGACTAGCTCTAGTATCCACTCTATAATGTTTAATAAATGTATGAGGACTTGACCATGTTGCTGCTTTGCATATCTGTTCTAATGAGGCGCTCGCCCTCTCAGCCCAGGATGTTGTCACAGATCTTGTGGAATGTGCTGTAAAGGACTTTGGTGGAGGGATATCTAACACTTTATATGACTCCTAAATCACCATTTTTATCCATCTGGATTAAGAGTTTTTTGTGGCTTTCTGCCCTTTATGTGTTCCACTGAATTGGACGAATAGATAGTATGTTTTCCTGAACGTTTTTGTAACCTCTAGATAGAGTAACACGGCCCTACGTACATCTAACTTGTGGAAATTCACTTCCCCTTCTGTTTTTGGGTTTGAGCAAAATGATGGGACAATAATCTCCTCCTATCTGTGGAAGTTTGATACCACTTTAGGAAGAAAAGAATTGTCCAATCTGAATACAATTCTGTCAGGGAACACGATGCAGAAACGTTCCACTATTTTTAGAGCTTGAATTTCACTCACTCTACGCGCTGAGGTGATTAATACCAAAAATAAAGTCTTTAGTGA
This sequence comes from Bufo bufo, assembly GCF_905171765.1. Classification (NCBI taxonomy): domain Eukaryota; kingdom Metazoa; phylum Chordata; class Amphibia; order Anura; family Bufonidae; genus Bufo; species Bufo bufo. The sequence continues at coordinate 117,234,064 of NC_053395.1, read as the reverse complement.
CAAATATCTCAACGAGGTTTCTCACAAAGGTTCAAACGGGGCCTTTGTCAAACCTAATAGTACCAAATTGAGATCCCAAGGGGAAACTGTAGGTCTTAGGAACGGTCTTAACCTATCTGCCCCTCTTAGAAAACGGATAACCCATGGATGTTCCGCACTTTTTTCTCCAAATACTGCACTTAAGGCTGATATGTGCACTTATAAAGTGTTTGGGCGTAATCCTTTTTTGAAGCCTGACTGCAGGAAACCGAGAACTGCTTGGACTGAGAACTTCTGAGAAGAAGTTTTTTCCTGAATACACCAACAGCAGAACTTACTCCACACCTTAGGGTAAATTTTTGAAGTTACATCTTTTCTGCTGGCTGACATAGTGTTAATAATGGCTTCTGATAGGCCCTTTGATCTCAAAATCATCCTTTCAGGTTCCAGGCTTTTAGGTGTAACCTTTCTATTTGGGGATGGTATATCGGGCCCTGGGACAGTAGATCCTGTTGCCAAGGAAGGATCCATGGGCTCTGGAATGAAAGGGTCTTCAATAATGCAAACCACGTTCTTTTCGGCCATAGAGGGGCTATTAGTATCACATGAGCCCTGTCTAGCCGAATCTTTTTTAGGACTCTGGGAATTAATTGAAGAGGGGGAAAGGCATAGGCTAGTTGAAAATCCCATTTTTGTAACAGTGCCTCTACCCCAATGTTTCCGTCGAACGGATTCAGGGAAAAAAACGTTAGTTTTGTGTTTGTGGCTGAAGCAAAAAGATCTACTTGTGGAGTTCCCCACAATTCCGTGATTTGGAGTAAAACATGTTTTTCTAGGTTCCATTCTGTTGATTTTAAGGAAGTTCTGCTCAAAAAGTTTGCTTTTATGTTTAGGGACCCTTTTAGATGAATCGATGATAGGGATCTTAAGTGAACCTCCGCCCAGGAAAATATTTTTTCTGTTAGTTTGCTCAGTGCTAAAATTCTTGTCCTGCCTTGATGGTTTAGGTAAGCAACTACTGTTGTATTGTCCGTTCTTACCTGAACGTCTTTGTTTTGTATGAGATGGGCAAACACCTTTATTGCTTCCCAGACTGCCGTCAATTCTCTTTGATTTGAAGACAGAGATTTTTGAATGACGGACCATTCTCCTTGGGAATAGAGATGAGAACAATGAACTCCCCATCCCCAAAGGATTGCGTCTGTCGTGATGACAATCAGATGTTCGGGGTTCCAAGGAACTCCCTTTGACAGATGGACTGACTGTTTCCACTTACATAATAGAAACCACCCAAAAATGACCCCATTCTATAAACTACACTACTCAAGGTATTCAAAACTGATTTTAACTTTGTTAACCCTTTAGGTGTTCCACAAGAATCAATGGAAAATAGAGATACAATTTAAAAATTTCACTTTTTTGGAGGATTTTCCATTTTAATCATTTTTTTCCGGTCACAAAGCAAGGGTTAACAGCCAAACCAAACTCAATATTTATGGCCCTGATTCTGTAGTTTACAGAAACACCCCATATGTGGTCATAAACCGCTGTACGGGCACCCGGCAGGGCGCATAAGGAAAGGAATGCCATACGGTTTTTGGAAGGCAAGTTTTGCTGGACTGTTTTTTTTTTACACCATGTCCCATTTGAAGCCCCCCTGATGCAACCCTAGAGTAGAAACTCCATAAAAGTGACCCCATCTAAGAAACTACACTCCTCAAGGTATTCAAAACAGATCTTACAAACGTCGTTAACCCTTTAGGTGTTCCACAAGAGTTATTGGCAAATGGAGATGAAATTCTAGAATTTTTATTTTTTGGCAAATTTTCCATTTTTCCCAGTAACAAAGCAAGGGTTAACAGCCAAACAAAACTCAATATTTATGGCCCTGATTCTGTAGTTTACAGAAACACCCCATACATGGTCGTTAACATCTGTACGGGCACACAGCAGGGCGCAGAAGGAAAGGAATGCTATACGGTTTTTGGAAGGCAGATTTAGCTGGACAGTTTTTTTTTACACCATGTCCCATTTGAAGCCCCCCTGATGCACCCCTAGAGTAGAAACTCCAAAAAAGTGGCCCCATTTTAGAAACTACGGGATAGGGTGGCAGTATTGTTGGTACTAGTTTAGGGTACATATGATTTTTGGTTGCTCTATATTACACTTTTTGTGAGGCAAGATAACAAGAAATAGCTGTTTTGGCACCGTTTTTATTTTTTGTTATTTACAACATTCATCTGACCGTTTAGATCATGTGATATTTTTATAGACCAGGTTTTTCACGGATGCGGCGATACCTAATATGTATACATTCTTTTTATTTATGTAAGTTTTACACAATGATTTCATTTTTGAAGCAAAAAAAATCATGGTTTAGTGTTTCCATAGTCTGAGAGCCATAATTTTTTCAGTTTTTGGGCGATTACCTTGGGTAGGGTATTATTTTTGCGGGATGAGATGACGGTTTTATTGGCACTATTTTGTGGTGCGTGTGAATTTTTGATCGCTTGCTATTACACTTTTTGTGATGTAAGGTGACAAAAAATGGTTGATTTTGCACAGTTTTTATTTTAAATTTTTTACGGTGTTCATCTGAGGGGTTAGGTCATGTGATATTTTTATAGAGCCGGTCGATACGGATGCGGCAATACCTAATATGTATACATTCTTTTTATTTATGTAAGTTTTACACAATAATATCATTTTTGAAACAAAAAAAAATCATGTTTTAGTGTCTCCATATTCTGAGAGCCATAGTTTTTTGAGTTTTTTGGCGATTATCTTAGTTAGGGCCTCATTTTTTGTGGAATGAGATGACGGTTTGATTGGCACTATTTTGGGGTGCATATGACTTTTTGATCGCTTGCTATTACACTTTTTGTGATGTAAGGTGACAAAAAATGGTTGATTTTGCACAGTTTTTATTTTTATTTTTTTACAGTATTCATCTGAGAGGTTAGGTCATGTAATATTTTTATAGAGCCGGTCGATACGAACGCGGCGATACCAAATATGTATACATTTTTTTTATTTATGTAAGTTTTACACAATAACAGCTTTTTTCAAACAAAAAAAATGATGTGCCATAGTTTTTTTATTTTTTAGGCGATTGTCTCAGGTAGGGGCTCATTTTTTGCGGGAAGAGGTGACGGTTAGATTGGTATTTTGGTGGGCAAACGCCTTTTTGATCGCTTGCTGTTGTACTTTTTGTGATGTAAGGTGACAAATTTTTTTTTATTTAGCACAGTTTTTATTTTTTACTGTGTTCAACTGAGGGGTTAGGTCATGTGATATTTTTATAGAGCCAGTCGATACGGACGCGGCGATACCTAATATGTATACTTTTTTTTTCCCCCCTATTTTTTACCAATTTTTTTTACTTGAAACTTTGAATTTTTCAACTTTTTTTTCTCTTTATTTTTTGGCCCACTTTGGGACTTGAATTTTGGGGGTATATTCCTTTACAATGCATTCCAATACTTCTGTATTGGAATGCATTGGCTGTATGAGTAATACCGTGTGTATTACTCATACAGCTTCCGGGGCCTGTGAGATCCAAAGGCTGGGGCTGGATCTCAAAGGCTCTTCATCGGAAGGCAGCGCAGATGCCTCAGGAAGGCATCGCGCTGCCTTCCATTCCATCGGGTCTCCCCCACAGCCCCATGGGGACCCGATGGCACCACCGCCGCACCAGGTAAAAGCCGCAAACCGCAGGTCTGAATTGACCTGCGGTTTGCGGCGATCGCCGACATGGGGGGGTCACGGGACCCCCCCGTGCATTTAGCCGAGGTGCCTGCTCAATGATTTGAGCAGGCACCTTGTTCTTATCACCGCCCGCCGGGCGGCGGTGATCGGAACAACACATGACGTACCGGTATGTAATGTGTCCTTAAGGACTCGGGAAACATGCCGTACCGGTACGTCATGTGTCCCTAAGGGGTTAAGCAAGTTCTGCGCACCATCACAGTATATGTGCATTTGTGACAGTCAAATAGAAGCTTAAAATACTGCAATTATATATTCTGTGTTTACAAAAAAAAATCACCAATTGTTGGCAATATCCTACATCTGGTGCCTTTGCAGCATTTGTCTGTGTGCAATTTAATCTTGAAATACTGCAATAATTTTCTGGGATTTAAAAAACACCCTTTTTGGGCAAAATACAAAATTTTACAGCCCTTGCTGCATCTGTCAGTGTAAAATACAAGCGTTATGTACTGCTGTCGTATTTTGTTATTAAAAAAACACCCATTTAGGGCAAAATCCAAATTTTGCGGCGTTTGCTGCATCTGTCATTGTTAAAAGCAAGCTTTAAATACTTCAATAATTTTCTGGGTTTTTAAAAACAACCATTTTTGGCAATACCCTCCATCTGGGGCTTATGCCGCATTAGTCAATGTGCAATTTAAGCTAGAAATACAGCAATAATTTTCTGGGTTTTAAAAAACATCCTTTTTGGGCAAAATTCTAAATTGTACAGCCCTTGCTGCATCTGTCAGTGTGAAATACAACCGTTAGATACTGCTGTCATATTCTGTTATTAAAAAAACACGCTTTTTGGGCAAAATAATACATTTTACAGCCTTTGCCACATCTGTCAGTGTGAGATACACGCTTGAAATACAGCAATAATATTCAGGGTTTAAAAAAACACTGTGTATCACTGAGGGCAAGGACCTCAAACTTAACTTTTATTTATAGTCACAATAAAATAAAATTACAACTTGGATAAAGCATTCTATTGGTGCGTAGAAAGCTATCAACGGTAAACGAGGGGCGGTAAAAGGCTGAGAAACTGGGATATAGGGAATAACTATCCCTAAACTTTCCCTCCACAGCTGCTCAGCCCAGAGATACACCTTAATGGTAGGTGTACTCTGTCCGCGTACCTAGGACTGAACTGTCCTTGAAAAGACCCTATTACAAGATGTATCCCAATTTCACAGGAGCCAACGCGTTTCCCCCTCTTAATGCAACAGAGGGTTCATCAGGGGACAATACCTAAATGTGTCAATACAGAAAAAGTGTGCGGCCTCTAAATGGACTAACAGCGCATAGATATAGGGGCAAAACGCACAAAAACTGAACCAGTGGTACACACATGTACTCCTAAGATACAGAGTTTATGGCAAAACAATTTGGCGGAGTTGTAAACATATCAGATAGAAACAACATTTGTCACAGTCCCTTAGCATTCATACTATGCAACAGTGCAGGAACTAATATTACATGTACCATATATTCATGAAATGCATGTAATAGTGTAAAAATACACTTTTTCTGTATTGACCCATTTAGTTATTGTCCCCTGATGAACCCTCTGTTGCATTAAGAGGGGGAAACGCGTTGGTCCTGTGAAATTGGGATACATCCTTTTACCGCCCTTCGTTTACCATTGATAGCTTTGTACGCACCAATAGAATGCTTTATCCAAGTTGTAATTTTATTTTATTGTGATTATAAATAAAAGTTAAGTTGCCCTTGCCCTCAGTGATACATTATATACATTAGCAAGGATAAATTGCCAATATACAGTACAGACCAAAAGTTTGGACACACCTTCTCATTCAAAGAGTTTTCTTTATTTTCATGACTATGAAGGCATCAAAACTATGAATTAACACATGTGGAATTATATACATAACAAACAAGTGAGAAGCAACTGAAAATATGTCATATTCTAGGTTCTTCAACGTAGCCACCTTTTGCTTTGATTACTGCTTTGCACACTATTGGCATTCTCTTGATGAGCTTCAAGAGGTAGTCCCCTGAAATGGTCTTCCAACAGTCTTGAAGGAGTTCCCAGAGATGCTTTGCACTTGTTGGCCCTTTTGCCTTCACTCTGCGGTCCAGCTCACCCCAAACCATCTCGATTGGGTTCAGGTCCGGTGACTGTGGAGGCCAGGTCATCTGGCGCAGCACCCCATTACTCTCCTTCATGGTCAAATAGCCCTTACTTTCAAAGTTTTCCCAATTTTTCGGCTGACTTACTGACCTTAATTTCTTAAAGTAATGATGGCCACTCGTTTTTCTTTACTTAGCTGCTTTTTTCTTGCCATAATACCAATTCTAACAGTCTATTCAGTAGGACTATCAGCTGTGTATCCACCTGACTTCTCAATGCAACTGATGGTCCCAACCCCATTTATAAGGCAAGAAATCCCACTTCTTAAACCTGACAGGGCACACCTGTGAAGTGAAAACCATTTCAGGGGTCTACCTCTTGAAGCTCATCAAGAGAATGCCAATAGTGTGCAAAGCAGTAATCAAAGCAAAAGATGGCTACTTTGAAGAACCTAGAATATGACATATTTTCAGTTGTTTCACTCTTGTTTGTTATGTATATAATTCCACATGTGTTAATTCATAGTTTTGATGCCTTCAGTGTGAATCTACAATTTTCATAGTCATGAAAATAAAGAAAACTCTTTGAATGAGAAGGTGTGTCCAAACTTTTGGTCTGTACTGTACCTTCAGTGATTACTTAAAAAAAACACCCATTTTGGGACAAATACTAAATTTGCAGTCTTGTCTTCATCTGTCAGTGTGAGATACAAGCGTTAGATACTGGTGTTCTATTCTGTTATAAAAAAAAAACAGCCATTTTGGGCAAAATCCTAAATTTGAGAAATATGAGGAGAGCGTCAAATAAGGGATGTAGCCCCGGTCGTGGTGCTGCTGGTGGAGCTCCTGCTTCAGGGAGAGGACGTGGTTGATCTTTGCCAGCTACACGCACAAGTGAAACACCTTCCTCAGGTGCGAGTAGGCGACAGAACCTTCAGCGGTATTTGGTCGGGCCTAATGCAGCTTTATGAATGGTGAGACCAGAACAAGTTCAGGCGATAGTAGATTGGGTTGCTGACAGTGCCTCCAGTTCCTTTACATTGTCTCCCACCCAGTCTCCTGCTGAAAGATCAGAGATGGCAACTGCAGCCGTTGTCCATCAGTCTTTCATCTCACCCCCATTCGTAGAGCCACATTAGGCCCGACCAATACCGCTGAAGGTTCTGTCACCTACTCGCACCTGAGGAAGGTGTTTTACTTGTGCGTGTAGCTGGCACAGATCGACCACATCCTCTCCCTGCAACAGGAGCTCCACCAGCAGCACCACTACCGGGGCCACATCCCTTATTTGACGCTCTCCTCATTTTTCTCAAATTTAGGATCTTGCCCAAAATGGGTGTTTTAGAATAGAATAGAACAGTATCTAAAGGGTATATCTCACAATGACAGATGCAGCAAAGGCTGCAAATTTAGTTTTTGGCCCAAAATGGGTGTTTTAAAAACAGAATAGAACACCAGTATCTAATGCGTGTATCTCACAATGACAAATGCAGCAACGGCTCCAATATTAATTACTTTGCCCAAAATGATTTTTTTTTTAAACCCAGAATATTACTGCTGTATTTCAAGATTGTATCTCACACTGAAAGATGCAAACAAGGCCGCAAATTTGGTTTTTTTTTTCAAAATGGGTGTTTTTTTTTAAATATCAGAATAGCATAGCAGTATCTAAAGCGTGTATCTCACAATGACAGATGCTGCAAGGGCTGTAAAATTTAGTATTTTGCCCAAAAAGGGTGTTTTTTAAAACCCAGAAAATTATTGCTGTATTTCAAGCTTAAATTGCATACTGACTAATGCGGTAGAGGCCTCAGATGGAGGGTATTGCCAAAAATGGGTGTTTTTTTTTAAACCCAGAAAATTATTGAAGTATTTCAACTTATTGTTAACAATCACAGATGCAAGCAAAGGCTGCAATATTAAGTACTTTGCCCAAAATGGGTGTTTTTATAATAACAGATATGACAGCATTATATAATGCTTGAATTTCACACTGACAGATGCAGCCAGGGCTGTAAAATTTTGTATTTTGCCCAAAAAGGGTGTATTTTAAAACCCAGAAAATTATTGCTGTATTTCTAGCTTAAAGAAGACCTTTCATCTGGCAAAACCTTGTGAACTAAGTGTCATGATCTGTACAGCGGCGCCCAGGGATCTCACTGCACTTACTATTATCCCTGGGCGCCGCTCCATTCTCCTGATATGCCCTTCGGTATGTTCGGTCACTTGGTTATAGTAGGCGGAGACTTAGGGGACTTGGTTATAGAAGGAGGAGACTGCCCTTGTTCTCCTGAGTGTCTTCTTCTCCCAGGCTGTAGCGCTGGCCAATCGCATCACAGAGCTCACAGCCTGGGAGTTTTTTTTTCCTCCCAGGCTGTGAGCTCTGCGCTGCGATTGGCCAGCGCTACAGCCTAGGAGAAGGAGAATAAGGGCAGTCTCCTCCTACTATAACCAAGTGACCGAACATACCGGAGGGCATAGCGGCAGAACGGAGCGGCGCCCAGGGATAATAGCTGCTGTACAGATCATGACACTTAGTTCACAAGGTTTTGCCAGATGAAAGGTCCTCTTTTTAAAACCCAGAAAATATTGAAGTATTTCAAGCTTGTATTTAACAATCACAGATGCAGCAAAGGCTGCAATATTAAGTACTTTGCCCAAAACATTATATATATTTTTTTTATAACAGAATATAACACCAGTATATAACGCTTGAATTTCACACTGACAGATGCAGCAAGGGCTGTAAAATTGAGTATTTTGCCCAAAAATTGTGTTTTTTAAAACCCAGAAAATTATTGCTGTATTTCTAGCTTAAATTGCACACTGACTAATGATGCAAAGACCACAGATGTAGGGTCTTGCCAAAAATGGGTGTTTTTTTTTTTTTAAACCAAGAATATAATTGCAGCAGTTCAAGCTTCTATTTGACTGTCACAAATGCACATATGCTGTGCTGTTGCATAGAACCTGCATAAAATGGCCGCCGCTCACCTAACTAACAGACGGATAAAAGTTATTTTTCTGGGTCACTGGGCTCTGGGCACGGTAAAAAGATTGTGCACTGCACCCACAAAACAAAATCTAGGTAGATCCCTGAGTTAACAAGCACTTCAGATTAAAGATTCTGCCCTATTCTCTCCCTCACAGCAGCAGCATCCTATCCCTACACTAATCAGAGCAGAGTGACGTGCAGTGCTACGTGACTCCAACTTATATAGAGGCTGGGTCACATGCTGCACTGGCCAATCACAGCCATGCTATTAGTAGGCATGGCTGTGATGGCTTCTAAGGGCACACGAGTTAAACGCTTGTTGATTGGCTGCTCTGCAGCCATTCAAAAAGCGCCATAAAATAGCCGAACACCGAACCCGAACTTTTACTGAAAGGTTCCGGTCCGGGGTCCAAAAATCCTAAAGTTCGGTACGAACCCAAACTTTACAGTTTGGGTTCGCTCAACCCCATTTAAAACCAGAAACCAGTGTAGGCTACCTCCTCCTACATCGTCACATCCACTGCCTCCTCAACCTCCTACTCAATATGGACCTCGTCCTCCTAGATCAAGATAATTAGTTTTTATTTTTACGTATTTTATGTTATTTAAAGTCATTTATCTATCCACATTTGTTTGCAAAGCACTTGCAATGCTCTTAACCTCATTTTGCTGGCATTTGCAGCCCTCTAGCCCTTTCCATTACATTTTTAGAGCCATTTTAGTGCTCAAAAGTTTGGGTCCCCATTGACTTCAATGGGGTTCGGGGTCAAGTTCGGGTCCCAAACTCGAACTTTTTTTGTTAAGTTCGGCCGAACCCATCGAACCCGAACATCCAGGTGTCTGCTCAACTCTATCCAGCACCTCCTCCTCCACTTCCTCACTCTGGTCATCCTCCTGACTTGTTGACCTAACAACAACCTCAGTTATTGACAACTGTGTCTCATCCTCATCATGAACCTCTTGAGACACTAATTGCGGTTGACTTATTGGCAACTGTGTCTCTTCATCATCATCATCCACCTTGTGAAACACTAATTGCCATTCCCTACCGTCATATTCTTCTGACTGTGAATGCTACAGAGTTTGGGAATCGGGTCAAAAGATCTCCTCATGTCCCTCTTCAGGCAGGCTTGGCGAGAGACTCAAATTTAGGAATGGTGATGAAAACAGCTCCTCGGAATATCCGAGTGTGGGATCACTTGTTTGCCAAGACTCTCCATGGTGGGTGGAAGGAGCATCAGGGTGTGGATTCTCTTGACCCGACTCTTGGCTACTGAGACTGGAAGACAGGGTGGTGCTTAACCGACTGGAAGCATTATCTGCTGCAATACAACTGACCACCTGGTCGCACTAGTCTGACTTTGAGAGTGGTGTCCTGCGGCACCCTGCAAACTGGGACATGAAGCTAGGTATCATGAATAAGTGTGTTTCTTGTGCTCTGGCAGCAGGCACAGTTTCACTGCGCCCAGGGCCACAGCCTCTGCGTGCACCATCAGCAGCACGGCCACTTCCCCGTCCCATACTGCTCGCCTTGAGCATATTAAATGATATATATGCTTGCAAGTATGTCACACGTACAGTAGAGCAGGTTTTGTAAGTGTATGCGCAAATAAAGTACACCGAATGTCACAGATATTTTTAGGATGTGCACACATTAAACAGAAGGTATAGCGCAAGTAATGTCGCTATCACCACCGCCTAATAAAATATTACACTGAATAAATGTAACTGATATTTGGGATGCGCACACGATAAACAGGAGGTATAACGCAAGTAATGTCGCTGTCACCAGCGGCTAGTAAAAAATTCCAATGAATTAATGTCACTGATATTTAGGATGGGCAAACGTTATACAGGAGATGTAGTGCAGGTAATGTAACTGTCCGCAGCAGACACAGTCTAAAGATAAAGTACACTGGATGTCAGATATTTTTAGGCTGCGCACACGTTACACAGGAGATGTAGCACAGGTAATGTCGCTGCCACCAGCAGCAAAAAAATTTGACTGGATCTCACTGATATTTCAGATACACTATCATTATATTGGAGATGCAGCACAGGTAATGTTGCTGCCACCAGTAGCAAACAAATTAGAATGAATGTCACTGATATTTCGGATATGCTAATGTTATACTGGAGATGTAGTGCAGGTAATGTAACCGTCCGCAATTGACACCATCTACAGAAAAAGTATACTGGATGTCACAGATATTTTTAGGCTGTGCACACGTTACACAGGAGATGTAACGCAGTTAATGTCGCTGTCACCAGTACCAAAAAAATCACAGATGCAGCAAAGGCTGCAAGGCGGATACTCTAACATTGGATATGTAGTGCAGGTAATGCCACTGCCACCAGTACCAAAAAAATTACACTGAATGTCACTGATATTTCAAATACGCCATCATTATATTGGAGATGTAGCGCAGGTAATGTCACTGCCACCAGTAGCAAAAAAATTAGACTGAATGTCACTGATATTTCGGATACGCTAACATTGGATATGTAGCGCAGGTAATGCCACTGCCACCAGTACCAAAAAAATAACACTGAATGTCACTGATATTTCAGATACGCCATCATTATATTGGAGATGTAGCGCAGGTAATGTCACTGCCACCAGTAGCAAAAAAATTAGACTGAATGTCACTGATATTTTGGATACGCAAACGTTATACAGGATATGTAGCGGAGGTAATGTAACGGTCCGCAGCGGACACTGTCTACAGAAAAAGTGCACTGGATGTCACAGATATTTTTAGGCTGTGCACACGTTACACAGGAGATGTAGCGCAGATAATGTCGCTGTCACCAGCGCCGAAGAAAAATGACACTGAATGTCACTGATATTTTAAGATGAGCTAATATTATACTGGAGATTTAGTGCAGGTAATGTTGCTGCTACCAGCAGCAAAAAAATTAGACTGAATGTCACTGATATTTTGGATACGCCACTGTTATACATGACCAGGGTATTGTTGATTCGCTTCCCTTAACCCTACCCCATTCCCCAAAGAGACACGACAACATAGGTGGATTTTATTAGCCACAGCAGCCATTTATTATAACATAAATGACATAAATATTCAATAACAACATCCCCAAGGCCTCCCTACCTGAAGGCCTGCCCACATAACCTTACACTGAAATCACGGGGAGGGTCCTTGGAGCCCCATAAACCAGCTGGGTAACTGCCCTCGCCCCTCCTTTAACTGCCCTCGCCCCTCCTCCAGCTCAGAGGCAGAACCCGTTAACCATGGGCAACACAAGGGCAGATACCCGCCATACGCCACTCCTTCATCCAATATCTGGGGAGTCCAGAGCCTCCTTTGGCTCCCTCCCCACCACGCCAGAGCCACCATAACCACCAACTCCAAGGACCCCCCCACCGCCCACGACCCAAGGGGGGAAAACACCTCACCCACTTGCATCCCGCCACACCCGCAAAGCCACCTCAATCCCGTCCTGCAACCCTAAGCACCACAAATCGATGCCCACTGCATTCAAATGCACTCCATCACTCCTCCAAATCTCCCCCTCCCCTGCCTCAAGCTCCCTGTGCCTCACCACAACCCCGCCATTCCTTGCCAGGAAGCGATCTACCGCTCTATTGACCTTTTATCTGTGCCTTGTTTAGTCTTTCCACCGATCTGGCCTCCCTCCAATGTTTCCTCGGCACAATGTCGGACCAAACTGTCACCATATTTGGAAACTGCGCCCACAACCGGAACAGGTCAAACTTTATATCCTTTGTTAGCTCCCTGCAGGGGCGCACCCCCAAATCATTCCCTCCCACATGCAACACTAAGACCCCCGGGGAAGAATCCAACCTTGCAATCCTGTGGAACTCTGGTAGCACCCTACTCCACTTCATGCCCCTCAACCCAACCACCTAATCACCGCCACGTCCCTTGAAAAACTCAGTTGCCTACCGTCCGGTCTGACATCTGCCCGCAATGCCCCCCAAAATACATAGGAGTGCCCCATAATCCAAACCAGACAAGCCGCACCACCTGCAAAACAAAACACATAATCAACAATAGAAGGCCCTCTCACCCCCCAACATGCCTTAGCCTCCACATCAACTACCCCTATAATAATAATGCCGGCCTAACAAACGACTGGAACCGAATGGACTCCCACCGACCAATGTGACTAATAACATCATCCCCCAGACCCCTACGAGCTGCCTCAGTAGCCACCCCGATGTGGAAAGAGTGACTCCCAAACAGCAAAGGGTCCCTACCCAACTGCTTCAAACAAGCACGCAAAACAGCTATAAACTGAAAACGAGACAAGAATGATCTGTCCTCGTGAACCAACAACGGCCCCTCTAAACCAACCCCCCGCACCCCAAATTCCCTAAGACACTGTACCGGGCACACGACCGAACCCTCCACTTGAAACAAAACCACCCGACACCCCCGACCCGACTGATCGGTTTTTGACCTCCTAATCCCAAATTCGAGCCTATCATGAAATAACAGAAATATGTAATGAGTGGTCAAAATTAAAACTTAACATTTAATTAGAAAATTTTTGAAAATAGGTCCCATGATAATAAATATATAAACATATAAACAAGAAGCAACACGGCGGTTTGCCACACAGGTGGTAATAGTGCACAGAACCAAGTCATAAAATGGAAAAAGGTGCTCAGCGGCACCAGAAAATAACCAGGTGGTCCTACCGCTCCGATGAGATGCTCCTAAGACAGCAATTGTCTAGCCGGTGTTGATAGATGAGCACACCGTTGCTAGCGACAATCGTATGAGACAGGGTAGTATGTAGTACTGGCTTGCCCTAGTGATACCCTAGAGCCCTACAATGGCCCATGTGACCGGATAACGGTGACCCGCCACCAGTCACCTACAGGAACCTCACCCTGGAATTAGTGCGCCCTAGAAAACCCTCGCTTACCTGGTCCCTACATGCATGTTTCGCTAGAGGAGATGAGAAACAAGCTCATCAGGGGAAACACGGGAGCTTGGGCTGGACCTGTGCAGGGTGCACTGACAATGATGTCAGATGTGCGCTCTGCACAGTGACAAAGTTTCACCACGATCCAGATATGGATCAACGTGGGCAGACTAGCTAAAAGGGGAAGAAGGGGATTAGGATGAACAGCCCCTCTCCTAATAACCAACTCAGACGCATGGGCTGATGTAGCCTAGGTAGCGCAAGAAGACCGCTACCTTTTAAAGAAGGCGCCAGCCTCAGAATGAGGCTTGGCTAAGACACTCCTACCTAACTCAAAGAGAGCGGTGCACGCCCGCGCATGCGCGGAGCGGTAAATCGCATAGAGAGAGGGAGGTCAGTGGGCGGACGTGAATGATAGAGGTGACGTCACCGCGTCCTGTCTCGCTGATACATGCGAGATCACGCGACGGTTGCCAAGCAAACGGGACGCTGTTTCCAGGCACCGTAGGACCGCACAGCTCCAGATATGTAGGTGGGCTCAATGTAAATATGGTATTTAATGGCAAAAAATGAAGCAATATTAGAATCAAGAATATGTTGGCAGTATATGGACACATATGGCGAGGAGAAGGGATGATGTTATCAAAAGAAGGGGCAGGGAGGCAGGGGGGGAAAGAGGGAATAGAAATTAAAGGAGACAAAAAGGGGGACAGCATGGAGACAAAAATGAATTAAGAAGTACATAGGCAAACACTGATTGACTAAATGAAACAGCTATAATTGAGCTGATCATTAAGTCCCGTGGGTGAGACTGTACCTAGTGTGTAGATCCAGCGGGATTCTCTCTGGAGTAACACACGGTCCCAGTCTCCACCACGGGTTGAACGCACGACTTTCTCAATTCCCATTGCCTTAAGGCAATTTGGATTCCCCTGATGATGGTCATGAACATGCTTCGACACTGCTGTGTCCCTGTTATTGGCAATATCGCCAAGATACTCACCAAGGCGCCTGCGCAGCTCACGTCTAGTTTTTCCCACATATTCCAAACCGCAGTCGCAGGTGATCTTGTAAATAACACCCTGCGTCTTGCAGTTAATAAAATCCTTAATGGGGAACGTTTTTGACAGATTAGAGCTGAAGAAGGTTTTGCCTGTTTGAATAAAGCCACAGGCTACACAACCACTGCACCTAAAACAGCCCGTGGGCCTACGGTCAAGCCAGGTGCCCTGTCTAGGCACTAGTGTAAAATGGCTGTGCACGAGGAGATCCTTCAGATTGCTACCCCTTCTGAACGTTATCTGGGGGTAGTCATGTATGGCTTCCTTAATATCTGGGTCCATCATCAAGATGGGCCAATGCTTACTGAGGATCCCTCATATTTTATCGGCACAGCCATCAAAGGTGCCTAGCAGTCGGATCTTCTGGTCCTGAGGTGATCGCACCCTGGGCTGCCTGAGTACATTATCAGGGTACCCCCTATTGAGAAACCTGGTCCTTAGATCATTTGCCCTTTTCTTAAATTCTGGTCCCTCGGAGCAGTTGCGTCTAAGGCGTAGGTATTGACCACACGGAATACCCCTCTTCAGGGGGGTAGGGTGGCTACTGCTCCAATGAAGGACCGAATTAGTAGAAGTGGGCTTTCTAAAGATAGTTGTTGAGAGTTCATCAATGCCTTTCTTAGAGATGGAGATATCGAGGAAAGGGAGACTTACTGGATCAGATTCGTGTGTGAATCTCAGACCTATGTAGTTACAATTCAATTTATCGACAAAGTCAGAGAAGGATGATTTAGAATCGTTCCAGATTATGAAGATGTCATCGATGTAACGGGCCCACATGTAACGAGCGCACATCTGACATCATTGTCAGTGCACCCTGCACAGGTCCAGCCCAAGCTCCCGTGTTTCCCCTGATGAGTTTGTTTCTCATCTCCTCTAGCGAAACATGCGTGTAGGGACCAGGTAAGCGAGGGTTTTCTAGGGCGCACTAATTCCAGGGTGAGGTTCCTGTAGGTGACTGGTGGCGGGTCACCGTTATCCGGTCACATAGGCCATTGTAGGGCTCTAGGGTATCACTAGGGCAAGCCAGTACTACATACTACCCTGTCTCATACGATTGTCGCTAGCAACGGTGTGCTCATCTATCAACACCGGCTAGACAATTGCTGTCTTAGGAGCATCTCATCGGAGCGGTAGGACCACCTGGTTATTTTCTGGTGCCGCCGAGCACCTTTTTCCATTTTATGACTTGGTTCTGTACACTATTACCACCTGTGTGGCAAACCGCCGCGTTTCTTCTTGTTTATATTTTTATATATTTATTATCATGGGACCTATTTTCTAAAATTTTCAAATTAAATGTTAAGTTTTAATTTTGATTACTCATTACATATTTCTCTTGTCTGACTTAGGTGGTCATCCATTATTATCTAATTTGTCATTAGTATCATGAAATAAGTCTACATCCTCCCTTCGCAAACCCCCTGCGCGGCACCTACTTGGGCTAACCAGTTCCCCAATCCGCAATGCCACAAAAAAGACTAGTGAAAAAGCCAATCTAAACAACCTCTCCTCCCCTACCGACACACAAACTTGCCCTAACTGTCCAAACAAATTCCCTAACAACTCAAAAGAGACCGGCCGGCGTTGATCCCCTTTTGACGACTACCTTCTCCAACCCCTTAAAGCCTGCACAACCCAAATGATTTTGTAACATCCTGCACGTTCCGACACCTGCAACCAAACGCTACCCCCGTCTTAAACTTGTTCATCCTGAATACCGACCAACCCTCCTCTCTGCAATGTCCCACAAACAGCAGGATTAACACCCCTTCCTCCAGCCCACACCCCTGAAAATGCGTTTTTCATGTGCCCAACAGATCCCATGCATTCCCGTAAGCCGCCCAGGTCCCAGACGCCAATGACCACCCCACCAACTCGTCTACCGACCAAATGGCAGATTCCACAATTCCTAAAGGAAGCCTGTTCCTTCCTCGTCTGCCTCTGGTGCCAGCACCCGAAACCGGTCCCACTGGAAATGAGACAAAGCATCAGCAATTGAGTTATCCATCCCAGGAACATGGGCCACAACTACCCAAGAATTCAATGACAGACAAACCAAAACAAGGTGTTGCAGTAAGCGCACCACCGGAGGAGACGAGGCCGAAAAATGATTAATAGATTCCACCACTCCCAAATTGTCGCAATGGAAGCGCACTTTTTTATTCCAGAAAAACTCCCCTCAAATAACCACCGCCACCACAATGGGGAAGAGCTCTAGCAACACCAGATTCTTCACCCAACCCTCATCCCTCCATTGCGTCGGCCACTCCCCCACGCACCACCGACCTTGCAAATAAGCCCCAAAACCAAACCCCCCTGCCGAGTCAGTAAACAAGTCGAGATCCGCTGCCACCATCACGTCAGCCATCCATAATGAACGCCCATTATACACCTCCAAAAAGGAAGCCCACACCCCCAAATCCTCACGCAGCTCACGATGGATCCGCACAAAATGATGAGGGGCCGTATCATGCCCATGGGGCGCAGGTAATGTAACTGTCCGCAGCGGACATCGTCTACAGAAAAAGTACACTGGATATCACAGATATTTTTAGGTTGCGCACACGTTACACAGGAGATGTAGCGCAGATAATGTCGCTGTTACCAGCGGCAATTTTTTTTAAACTAAATGTCACTGATATTTCAGATACGCAAACGTTATACTGGAGATGTAGAGCAGGTAATGTCGCTGCCACTAGTAGCAAAAAAATTAGACTAATGTCACTGATATATTGTGTTCAATATCTTTTTATTGAAGGTAACAGAATTACATGAAACATTACAGATGTCGTCAATAGACTCAGAATCAAGTCTGAAATGGTTTGTGTACAATGAGCATACAGCCACATAAAAAAGTAGCACAAGGAAAACATTTAGGGGCATCAACCCATCAATACAAGTACAGAGTAACTGCATGTCATCACATTAAAGCAATATTTAAATAGACTTGAGACCTCTTGATGAGAACAATAAACAGGGGAAAAAGTATGTGTCGCCACCGCCTCAACAACAATCAGAAATAAGAGAACCTCAAACGGGACATAGCTTATTCCAGACAGTACCATAAGAACACTACATACCATGAATAGAGGTAAGCAATAAATAGGAAGCAGATCTGCTAGTCAAGGCAGGGAGATCTGGGTGGGGGGATCTCTCCAGCAGTCTCTGCCTATAGTCCAGCCATGGTCACCATATTTTCAAGTACCCTGCCCTATTTCTACTTTCCCAGCCTGCACGTCCTTCCATACGGCATATGCCATGCAGTTTCTCATGCCACATCTCAATCGTAGGAGGATCTGGATCTCTCTATTTCAGAGGAATGAGGAGCTTAGCCGCAGTGATCATATGCGTAGGAAAGCTGTTTCTGGTAGGCTTAAAGGCATCATTAAGCATCCATAATAACACAAGTGGGGCAGAAAGTTTTATTTGTGTAGAGCAGATCTGGTTTATGGATCTTTCCACAGACCCCCAGAACTCGCTCAACTACCAGCATCTTCCAAGCATCTCCAACATCTATCCGAAGGGAGAACACCTATTCTATGTAGAAATACAGGGGTCCTGTACCACCTGGTTAGAATCTTTAAAGAATTCTTTTGAGTCCGTATACACCTCTAAAACCCGTGGGAGTTAGCCAGTATACATTTTTTTGTACTGTCGTCCAATTTAATATTGAGCTCCTTGTCCCATGCAGAAATACACTCACCTAAAGAATAATTAGGAACACCATACTAATACGGTGTTGGACCCCCTTTTGCCTTCAGAACTGCCTTAATTCTACGTGGCATTGATTCCACAAGGTGCTGATAGCATTCTTTAGAAATGTTGGCCCATATTGATAGGATAGCATCTTGCAGTTGATGGAGATTTGAGGGATGCACATCCAGGGCACGAAGCTCCTGTTCCACCACATCCCAAAGATGCTCTATTGGGTTGAGATCTGGTGACTGTGGGGGCCATTTTAGTACAGTGAACTCAATGTCATGTTCAAGAAACCAATTTGAAATGATTCGAGCTTTGTGACATGGTGCATTATCCTGCTGGAAGTAGCCATCAGAGGATGGGTACATGGTGGTCATGAAGGGATGGACATGGTCAGAAACAATGCTCAGGTAGCTTGTGGCATTTAAACAATGCCCAATTGGCACTAAGGGGCCTAAAGTGTGCCCAGAAAACATCCCCCACACCATTACACCACCACCACCAGCCTGCACAGTGGTAACAAGGCATGATGGATACATGTTCTCATTCTGTTTACGCCAAATTCGGACTCTACCATTTGAATGTCTCAACAGAAATCGAGACTCATCAGACCAGGCAACATTTTTCCAGTCTTCAACAGTCCAATTTTGGTGAGCTTGTGCAAATTGTAGCCTCTTTTTCCTATTTGTAGTGGAGATGAGTGGTACCCGGTGGGGTCTTCTGCTGTTGTAGCCCATCCGCCTCAAGGTTGTGCGTGTTGTGGCTTCACAAATGCTTTGCTGCATACCTCGGTTGTAACAAGTGGTTATTTCAGTCAACGTTGCTCTTCTATCAGCTTGAATCAGTCGGCCCATTCTCCTCTGACCTCTAGCATCCACAAGGCATTGTCGCCCACAGGACTGCCACATACTGGATGTTTTTCCCTTTTGTAAACCCTAGAAATGGTTGTGTGTTAAAATCCCAGTAACTGAGCAGATTGTGAAATACTCAGACCGGCCCGTCTGGCACCAACAACCATGCCACGCTCAAAATTGCTTAAATCACCTTTCTTTCCCATTCTGACATACAGTTTGGAGTTCAGGAGATTGTCTTGACCAGAACAACACCCCTAAATGCATTGAAGCAACTGCCATGTGATTGGTTGACTAGATAATAGCATTAATGAGAAATAGAACAGGTGTTCCTAATAATTCTTTAGGTGAGTGTATATGCTGGAGTCTGTTGGTCTCTAGACAACAACAGTTGCTTATAAATCAGGGAAAGGCATTTTGAAGGTATTACATGTGTTATAACATAATTTTTCAACCAGGTGGGATCAAGTAATGGAAGAAACTGTAAGGTTCTAAACTTACGACATGTTGCCTCGAATTCTCCCTTCTGAAGGAAACTACCGGCAAACAAAGATTGTGGTGTCTTGTGGTGGCGGAATACGGGCTAAGTCCCCCCACTCTTAAGTCTGATACTGCTCGCCAAAGAGCAGATTCCTCAGGAAATTTGTCATGTAAAATCAGCGGTAACATGCGGAGAGGGGCTAAGGGGGATAAGCGGCCTCCCCGCATATTTAGAGCTGAAGATTTACGACACATTCTGATGGTGCATTTTGTAAGCTCACTTCTCAACGAAGCACTATCTGGGGAACCCTTGGACACCCACAACAGGCGCTCTCCCTGATATCCCAGTAACGCTTTCTCCAGATCAATGTGCATGGGGGGGGGGGGGAAACAAAAGTCTGGCCTTCTTGCCCCCCCACATATATTTACTGAAGAGCAGTCTCAATCTACGAAGGTAACTATTAGGTGGAACCAGGGGCAGCGAACGCAGCAGGTATAGCAACTGTGTCAGGACATAAGTGGCTAGCACATTTTTCCTACCCAACCACGATATCTGAGGAAGAGAGCTTCTGAATCCTATCAAGTAATGGCGTGAAATTCAGCCGAAAGAGAAGGTTGGGATTGTTGGGTACATTGACCCCCAAGTACTTTTTATTTTTTTTATTTTTTTTATTTTAAACATTTCAGACCAATATAAATACACAGTGCATTATAATATACAAAAGAATCTTCACGCAGGATAGCCAATTGTCAACAACAACCAACTACCCTGTAAAAGAAGGCGAAACCATGACAAATTTATACATAGCACTATATATTCAAAATTTATAAACAATGGCCCCCAAGTACTTAATAGCAATCGTAGGCCATTTAAAGGGAGTCATTGACTTAACTATTTTCTCCAATCCCGGACCCAGTGCAATCCCCAAAGCTTCTGACTTATCAAAATTGATCTTAAAGTTGGATACTGCACTAAACATGTCAAATATTTCTAGAACTCTGGGTAGAGCTTCCACTGGGTTCGTGATTATTAGTAATAAATCGAGCAAGGTTTCCAATGTAAGAATGAAAAGTGTGGGGGAAAGGGGACACCTCTGTTTCGTACCATTCTGAATAAAAAAGGCGTCCGACAGAGTCCCATTTACCATAATTCACGCAGACGGCGAGGAGTACATAGCAAAAATGGCTGCTACAAACTCGTCTGGAAAACCAAAGGCGAGCAAGGTACTCCGCATGTACTGCCAGTTGACTCTGCCGAACGCCTTTTCAGCGTCCGTCCCCAATAATACAAGGAGTGAATTTCTCTTCTTTGCATGGAACACCTCATGCAGTACTCTGCTAATATTGTGCCTCCCCTCCCTACCAGACACAAAACCGACCTGTTCTTCCCCAATCAATCTAGGAAGCAGACCCGCTATACGATGACTGAGTAATTTGGCCCACAATTTTAGGTCGGTGTTAAGTAAGGAGATGGGCCTATAGCTACCACATAGCAACTCGTCCTTCCCCTCCTTATGAATGATAGTTATGTGTGCGGATTGTGTCTGGGAGGGAATGGGAGCACCGCTCAGCAGAGAGTTACACAGTCTCACAAAATGCGGAATTAAAACCTCCCTGAACTTCTTATAATATGAGATGGGAAAACCATCTGGACCAGGCCTTCTGCCTGTTGGAATAGATTGTAAGATCTTGCCAACCTCTGTCGTGAACGGATTGAGCAATCCAGCTTTGTCCGCTCCCGACAGGGTTCGGGATTTTAATGGAAGCCAGAAAAGAATCAATACGGGCTTTCAACTGCTCATGCGAAACACCCCCCTGTTCTAAATTGTAAAGTGAGGTGTAGAAATAGCAGAATTCCTGCGCTATAGCAGGGGTATTGAGCAATCTGTTCCCATCTTTAGACTTAATAGCTGGTATGAATACCTTATTTCTCTGCGTTCTTATCAGACTGGACATTACCTTGGACCCCTTATTCCCTTGTTGGTAGTATTTAAAGTGCAAAGACTGCATGATACGCGCTGACTTAACATTGAGGAGCTCTTTTAGCTGTAGGTGTAAGGTCCTAAGCTTCTCCTGTACTTCTGCATTCTGGGACCTTTTATGTAAAGCCTCAAATGTAGTAATTTGACTAAGCAGAGAGTTCATTCTCTGCGTCCTCAGTTTCTTAACTCTTGTACCGATACTGATCAGCTCCCCCCAAACCACTACTTTATGGGTTTCCCACACTATAGGTATGGACACTTGGTCATTATCATTCTCCTGGAAGCATTCAGTGATTTTTTTTTCAGTGATTCAGTGATTTTAGGGGGAATAATAATCACCAATATTTATGCAAATATCAATCATTAATATTCATAAATGGGAGGAGCCGTCTATTGATGACTCCGCCCATTTATACCTTTATATAACAATAATACAATACTTTCACTATACTTTGCCTTATGCTAATCACTAAGCTAGCTGCATGCGCCTTACTAAACTAACTATCGCTAATAACCACACATTACACAGATAGTTATAAATAAAACATAGTATATATTAATACCAACAATACACTACGCACGCAATACACTAACAATACAGTACTATAAATACAACACTAAACTACACTACACAGTTCCCAAGTTCCACCCACAAACTAACTATACAATACACACATACACACACGTATTAGCAGCCCACCCCACCTGTCTAATTCTATCCCTAAGAGTACGACGAAGGGTTATTGGTGGCACTGCAGGGGTGAATGCAGTCCACAGACATTGGGTAGGGGTCCAGCAATGCAAGGGTTAATGCCTTGCAAGTGATAACAGGGATGCTCCTGTTAGGATACAGCAATGCAAGGGTTACAGAATACCTTGCAAGTGATTACAGGGATGCTCCTGTTAGGATTCAGCAATGCCAGGGTTAATACCTTGCAAGTGATTGCTGAGGTACAGGGAGTGGATGGCAGGGAGAGGGATATATAGGGGTTTGTGAGGGGTAGGTAGGGGCTAGACAGGTAGATACTTAATCCTTCCAGAGTTAGTAGGCCGGCCTTCTCCAGATGCCCGTCAAGGAGCTGCTCTCTCCCATGTGTCTCTGATTCTAGTCCAGTTGCAAGAGACCCTTGTTCCTGGCTTCGGGCTCCTATATCAGCCTCAGAAACACCCCCTCCTCAGGGATGTGACATCATAGTCTCACTGTGACGTATGCCTGCCCTCAGAACAGCCAGTTGGCCCCCTGAGGCTAGCAGCACCACACGCCCAGCCATGTCCCAAACACAAGGTGGGGGAGAGCATAGTAACTAGGCTGATAAACTCAACAAAAGGCCTCAGATCTATTGCTTTTGAAGTCACCAGCCACCTGGAGACATATCCACCCCACTGCAGGAACTGGCTAAACGCTGTCCCTATGGGGGGCATTTAAGTATATATGTATTAAGGCAATTTGCCTGGATTTGTGGGAGGGGCTGAGGTCCGCCTCCAGCCTATTTAGGGCACTCCCCTTACCTGGCTCCTGCACCGTCTGAGGTCTGAGCTTTTGAGAGAGGAAGTCGCTTGTGGAGTTTCTGGAGAGTTACCTGCGAGCCGCTGGATTTCTGAGAGTTTTCGTTGCCATCAGTTTCTGGATTTGGAGCATTTCTGTTCTATTTTCCGGCTTCACTCGGTTCACTATGGGTCGCGTTTGCCCGTTAAACTGGGAGTCATCCATGCGGTACAGCCGGGGCCTCACGGTTGCCCCCTGTACCGGTTCATTTCATTTCACCAAACGCTGCACCAATGTCACGGTTTTCTCGTACAAGTCACCAGTATTTCATTTCTGTCACGCCTTGTTCATGCACAAATTTGTCTACACCGTACCACTATTCCGGTCAACACCCCTGCGGCAAGCATGCAGTCGTTTCCTGGGCTAATCCCCCATTTCTATTCATTTCATTTTACCAAACGCTGCACTAATGTCACGGCTTTCTCGCAAAAGTCACCAGCATTTCATTTCTGTCATGTCTTGTTCATGCATAAATTTACCTACACCGTACCACCACTCCGGTCAACACCCCTGCGGCATGCAGGCAGTGGTTTTCTGGGCTCATCCCCCATTTCTGTTCATTTCATGTCACCCCACAATCATTCACATTCATGCCCCCCCCTCCTCTTTTGCTTCATGTTGCACGGCTGCCAGTAGCACAGTAGCGGTGCGCACGGCACACACCCTCCCTCCATGACCGACTTCGCTGGGCACACCGCTGCTCCAGGCATCCCCTCCCCACCGCCTCTGGTCTGTTCCGCCGCTCCTCCTGCCGCGCGGCCGATGGCGGCCGGCCGCGTCCCGATGCCTGGTCTGCGCACGCGCGGCCGGGGTACTGCGCATGCGCGGCGATACGCCGGCGCATGCGCGGTGTCCCGGCGCCCGTCCACAGTGCGTCTGATGCGGGGAGCCGCCGTCAGGTGGTCCGGTTCAGCCTGGCCGGCGGAACTCCGGGTCGGGCGGTTTCCACAGCATGCCCCCTCCTGCACAGTCAGCGCAGTCAGGGGGGCATCCAGCACGCCACAAACAATAAACCCTCCATATTAAAATCACCCCAGCAGCCCCCCTACATAAACTGGAACCCACAAAAAAAAAAATAATTAACTTCAAGCCGCACGTTCACACGTTCAGCATCGGCATACGGGCACGCCGCAGGCCTCTTTTCTCACACCATGCGCAAGCTGGCATTTCGCAGGCAACCGTTATGATCCTCCTGGGTCATGCTATATGTGCAAAATACAGTTCACATTCATCATACTATTTTCTGTCTACCCCCCACTTTTAGGCGGTCAAGCATAATATATTTTGCACTGCACGTGTATCCGGAGAATTGTTTCTTGCTACCAGGTACGTTCACCTGCTCTGTCTGGCCTCCTGGCTGGCCGGCGGAGCTCTGGGTCAGGCGTTCTGCATCATGCCCCCACCCGCACAGTCAGCGCAGTCGGGGGGGCATCCAGCGTTGCCTCCAACAATCCCTCATGTTAAAATCACCCCAGCAGCTCCCCGAACATAATCAGGAACCCGCCACATTGCACCATGGTCAAAAAAAAATAATAAAAAAATAAATAAATAAATAAATAAAAGAGAGTCATAGACACAAGAAACCCGCCATATAGTACATGGCCACACGCTCCAAAAAAATAAAAAAAATAAAAATAAAAAAATATATATAAACCCCCATACAGTCCGCACATTCACACGTTCCGCAACATCATACGGCCACATCACGGGACTCATTTCTCACACCATCCGCACAGGCATGGCATTCTCGCAGGCTTACGTTTATGATCCTCTGGGGGTCATGCTAAAGGTTCAAACCACAGTCCACACTCGTCATACTACTTTCTGTCTACTCCCCCTTTTTTTAGGCGGTAAAGCTTAAACATATTTGCGCTGCACGTGTGTCCAGTGAATTTTTCTTGCTACCCGGTACGTACACCTGCTCATAAACGATGGTTCTCCTTACATTTTGGATGGTCCCGTTAGGGTCAGCGTGCTGGCTTTAGGGGCACTATAATCCCACTAGGTTACCCCCTCTTGGCTTCGCCATCGGTTAGTGGTCCCGCGAGGCCAACACCCCGCCTCAAACGTTCAGAGGCAGCCGCCCATCGAGCCACTCGTTAGTAAGCCGCCTCGCGTGTTGCATAGAGAGGGCCTCACCTGTCACTCCCTTCCCCTAGTCCTGTCTTACAGTCACCGAGAGGCCAACACTCCTGCCACTACGACAAGTGGCCTCATTAACCCCTCGCGCCAACTCATAGATAGAGCCTCTCAAGCCGCTTGGCACCATGCAAGTCACCATGCAAGTATAATTTTTCGCCGTCCGGCCTAGCTAGCTTGCCAGCACGATCCTGTGTTTCCCAAAGCTAATCAACTGTTTTTGTTTTACTATGTCTCTGGAAGGGATAGAGAACTTCTCCCTACCTGACACCCCTGCTAGATCCGTCACTGCTACCCAGGGAGACGATCTAGCCAGTCCAGCATCCATCAGATCCTGGACAATGCCGCGGATAACGACGGAGTTAAGGAGACGGCATGTTCCCTTCCCCGCCACGGCGAGGAAAGCGGAGCTTTTCCGGCTGCTGCGCACGTCAACCGACAACGGGGAGGCAGGGGAAGGACCTAGCCAGTCCAGCACAGGGGATATACATACCATGCTGTCCTCTCTAATGACATCCATGTCTAAAGTCAACGCCAGGTTGGAGAGGCTAGAATCGGTCACCACGACCCTCTCCTTGGCAGGGCCACCACCGGCAGCGTCACCGGCGCCGGCCAGTTTGCCAGTGATCACGCCGACCGTTAGCCTGGAGGACCAAGAAGTCAGCCCGGCGCACATGATACCGGAGGAGGAACTTGGGGTACCCATCGCCACCAAGAAGACAGAAGGGCCAGACACGGTCATCACCTTCCTGGATATCCAGTTGAATTCAGCCTCAATGCAAGCCAGTTTGCCATCCGGGAAGATCCAGGACATTCTCGCCCACATAGACAACTACCTTCAACTCGGCACCTGCAACCGCAAAGAACTACAGTCCCTGCTGGGCTCCCTGAACTTTGCCATGCGCATCATACCTCAGGGTCGCTCATTTATATCACGGCTCCTGCACCTCTCCCCTTTTTTCCTACACGACTCGCACAGGTTGTCCCTGGATGCCCACGCTGCGGCAGATCTGGGCATGTGGAGGAGATTTCTGACCACCTGGAGTGGCGGGGGCTTGCTTCTCCCTCAGCTGTCGGACTCTTCCCCCTCTATCTGGTCAGATGCGGCATCTACCGCAGGCTTCGCAGCCATTTTTAGGAACGATTGGCTGTGGGGCAGCTGGCCTTCTGCAGTCCGGGATTTGGAGGGATTCTCCACTACCTCAGCGTTTTCGAGATCTATCCCATCGTGGCGGCTGCCGTGGCGTGGGGTCATTCATGGGCAAACATGTCGGTCCGGTGCTATTCAGACAACCAGGCGACCTGCCAGATCATCAACAAAGATCGTTCCAAATCCCTCACAATCATGAAGTTTCTGCAGAGACTTACTTGGTTGGCCGCTTGCAATAATTTCTTCTTACATTGTTTCCATGTCCAGGGGGTGTGCAATACGGCAG
This sequence comes from Bufo bufo, assembly GCF_905171765.1. Classification (NCBI taxonomy): domain Eukaryota; kingdom Metazoa; phylum Chordata; class Amphibia; order Anura; family Bufonidae; genus Bufo; species Bufo bufo. The sequence goes on along the minus strand of NC_053395.1, from coordinate 117,207,126 downwards.
CTGACAATCTGTCTCGCTTCAAATTTCAGGCATTTCATCAGGCTCTCCCATCAGCGACACCCACGGCCTCCATCACTCCATCATTTCAACAGCTCATTCTGGATTAGAAGTCATAATGCGGCATAGCCAGACTTTGTCCCGCTTAGCACTGTCAGATAATACACATAGAACATACAACAGAGCGTTCACACTATTCAACAGGTTCCTGATGGAACACAACATCACGCACCCTTTTGTCATGACGTCTCTTCTGGGGTTGCTTCTTTCTGCCACCTTAAACTCAAAATGTCATACAACACCATCAAACTATATCTCACTGGCATTCAACATCATATGCTAATCATACACCCCAATAACATCAGCTTCATGGCCTCGCACCAGATCAAAACCATACTCAGAGGTATTCAGAAGTCGGAACCCGCACGTCCAGCCCAGAGACTACCCATAAACAATCATATTTTCAAAGCTTATCCGACTTGCTAGACACCATGCCTTTTGAAGCAGATATCAACTCCATCATCAAAACAGCAATTTACTTGGCCTTCTACGGATTCCTGAGGCCCGGGGAATTCACTACAACCTCCACGACCCAAACCTCACCTTGTCTTCTTGTCTCCCACTTGATGAAACACATTAGTCATTACATCCTGTCCTTACCTCACTCCAGGAATAGTCAGCACTTACCCGTCAACATTTCATATTACCCCACGCACAACAGATGGTGTCCAGTCAGGGTTCTGGATGCTTACAGCCAGCGTCACAAGTTTCTACCCTCTCAACCGCTACTTCAGCTTCATGGTTCGGTACTCACCACCACCACCTTCATGACCCATGTCAGGTCATCCCTCACACAACTGGGCCTCAACGCAGCCAACTACTCGGGGCACTCCTTTCGCATTGGAGCCGCGTCCACGGCCTCCAGTGCCAACATCCCTACTCATGTCATCAAGAAATTAGGGCGCTGGAAGTCATCCGCTTACTCGCGATACATTCCCAATCCAACACAAGAGTTAAGAGTGGCTTTCCAAAACATGTCGGGTTAAGCTATTCATGTATTAATTGGCTACAATAAACTGGTTTCCATTTTTGCCCTCTTCTTTCTCAGGCCTACTTCATCCTCGGTTTCGGCACACCACAACCGACTGCACTCATTCCCTGCTTTCCCAGGGCTCTTCACTGTACTACCGTAAGCGCCTAACACAAGTATTAAGGCAATTTGCCTGGATTTGTGGGAGGGGCTGAGGTCCGCCTCCAGCCTATTTAGGGCACTCCCCTTACCTGGCTCCTGCACCGTCTGAGGTCTGAGCTTTTGACCCTCCCACCACTCCACTCATTTACAACTCATTTCTTCCATATCTTTTCCTTGGGTAGGCCCTCTTCTTTCTCAGGCCTACCTGATCCTCGGTTTCGGCACACCACAACCGACTGCACTCATTCCCTGCTTTCCCAGGGCTCTTCACTGTACTACCGTAAGCGCCTAACACAAATATATGTATATAGATACTTGGGGCACATCTATATACACATACACTCATTATAAACCTGGGGCATACATGGGCAGTTATAGGCCCATATATATATATATATATATATATAAAATTGCAAAAAAGGGCAGCACTCCAGAAAGTAAAAGAAGAAAAAACTTTAATTACCCATATGGGACAGGCGACGTTTCGGCTCAATGTGTGAGCCTTTCTCAAGCAGAGAAAGGCTCACACATTGAGCCGAAACGTCGCCTGTCCCATATGGGTAATTAAAGTTTTTTCTTCTTTTACTTTCTGGAGTGCTGCCCTTTTTTGCAATTTTATCTATTTGGATTGGCTTTATCCACACTGGGCCAGCTGCACCCATAGCTTTTCCTCTGACGGTGCTGCCACTGAACTTTTTTGTTTTTTTATATATATATATATATATATACCTGGGGGAGAGCCATGGCAGATACACATATATAGATGTATGCACTGCTTACACACATCCCATATATATATACACTGCTCAAAAAAATAAAGGGAACACAAAAATAACACATCCTAGATCTGAGTTAATTAAATATTCTTCTGAAATACTTTGTTCTTTACATAGTTGAATGTGCTGACAACAAAATCACACAAAAAAAAAAAATGGAAATCAAATTTTTTAACCCATGGAGGTCTGGATTTGGAGTCACACTCAAAATTAAAGTGGAAAAACACACTACAGGCTGATCCAACTTTGATGTAATGTCCTTAAAACAAGTCAAAATGAGGCTCAGTAGTGTGTGTGGCCTCCACGTGCCTGTATGACCTCCCTACAACGCCTGTGCATGCTCCTGATGAGGTGGCGGACGGTCTCCTGAGGGATCTCCTCCCAGACCTGGACTAAAGCATCTGCCAACTCCTGGACAGTCTGTGGTGCAACGTGACGTTGGTGGATAGAGCGAGACATGATGTCCCAGATGTGCTCAATTGGATTCAGGTCTGGGGAATGGGCAGGCCAGTCCATAGCATCAATGCCTTCATCTTGCAGGAACTGCTGACAACATCCAGCCACATGAGGTCTAGCATTGTCTTGCATTAGGAGGAACCCAGGGCCAACCGCACCAGCATATGGTCTCACAAGGGGTCTGAGGATCTCATCTCGGTACCTAATGGCAGTCAGGCTACCTCTGGCGAGCACATGGAGGGCTGTGCGGCCCTCCAAAGAAATGCCACCCCACACCATTACTGACCCAATGCCAAAACGGTCATGCTGGCATTGCTGGAGGATGTTGCAGGCAGCAGAACGTTCTCCACGGCGTCTCCAGACTCTGTCACGTCTGTCACATGTGCTCAGTGTGAACCTGCTTTCATCTGTGAAGAGCACAGGGCGCAAGTGGCGAATTTGCCAATCTTGGTGTTCTCTGGCAAATGCCAAACGTCCTGCACGGTGTTGGGCTGTAAGCACAACCCCCACCTGTGGATGTCGGGCCCTCATATCACCCTCATGGAGTCTGTTTCTTACTGTTTGAGCAGACACATGCACATTTGTGGCCTGCTGGAGGTCATTTTGCAGTGCTCTGGCAGTGCTCCTCCTGTTCCTCCTTGCACAAAGGCGGAGGTAGCGGTCCTGCTGCTGGGTTGTTGCCCTCCTACGGCCTCCTCCACGTCTCCTGATGTACTGGCCTGTCTCCTGGTAGCGCCTCCATGCTCTGGACACTACGCTGACAGACACAGCAAACCTTCTTGCCACAGCTCGCATTGATGTGCCATCCTGGATAAGCTGCACTACCTGAGCCACTTGTGTGGGTTGTAGACTCCGTATCATGCTACCACTAGAGTGAAAGCACCGCCAGCATTCAAAAGTGACCAAAACATCAGCCAGGAAGCATAGGAACTGAGAAGTGGTCTGTGATCACCACCTGCAGAACCATTCCTTTATTGGGGGTGTCTTGCTAATTGCCTATAATTTCCACCTGTTGTCTATCCCATTTGCACAACAGCATGTGAAATTGATTGTCACTCAGTGTTGCTTCCTAAGTGGACAGTTTGATTTCACAGAAGTGTGATTGACTTGGAGTTACATTGTGTTGTTTAAGTGTTCCCTTTATTTTTTTGAGCAGTGTATATATATATATATATATATATATATATATCTACATGAGAGGGACAGGAAATATATACTAACTATAAAGGGACACAGATCATATAAGGGGGCACAGATCAACCAGGGACCACATATTTCCCACAGGGCCCAACATGAGCCCCTGTGGGCCACTAAGGGCAGATGTGCGCAGATGCTGGGCACATCCGCGCACATCATCCTATGAAGTGACCATTAATGCATATATACAGTTGCAAGAAAAAGTATGTGAACCCTTTGGAATGATATGGATTTCTGCACAAATTGGTCATAAAATGTGATCTGATCTTCATCATTCAAGTTACAACAATAGACAATCACAGTCTGCTTAAACTAATAACACACAAAGAATTAAATGTTACCATGTTTTTATTGAACACACCATGTAAACATTCACAGTGCAGGTGAAAAAAGTATGTGAACCCCTAGACTAATGACATCTCCAAGAGCTAATTGGAGTGAGATGTCAGCCAACTGGAGTCCAATCAATGAGATGAGATTGGAGGTGTTGGTTACAGCTGCCCTGCCCTATAAAAAACACACACCAGTTCTGGGTTTGCTTTTCATAAGAAGCATTGCCTGATGTTAATGATGCCTCACACAAAAGAGCTCTCAGAAGACCTACGATTAAGAATTGTTGACTTGCATAAAGCTGGAAAGGGTTATTAAAGTATCTCCAAAAGCATTGCTGTTCATCAGTCCACGGTAAGACAAATTGTCTATAAATGGAGAAAGTTCAGCACTGCTGCTACTCTCCCTAGGATGACTGTAAGAGCACATCGCAGACTGCTCAATGAGGTGAAGAAGAATCCTAGAGTGTCAGCTAAAGACTTACAAAAGTCTCTGGCATATGCTAATATCCCTGTTAGCGAATCTACGATATGCAAAACACTGAACAAGAGTGGATTTCATGGGAGGATACCCCAGAGGAAGCCACTGCTGTCCAAAAAAACATTGCTGCAGGTTTACATTTTGCACAAGAGCACCTGGATGTTCCACAGCAGTATTAGCAAAATATTCTGTGGACAGATGAAACCAAAGTTGTGTTGTTTGGAAGAAACACACAACACTATTTGTGGAGAAAAAGAGGCACAGCACACCAACATCAAAACCTCATCCCAGCTGTAAAGTATGGTGGTGGGGGCATCATGGTTTGGGGCTGCTTTGCTGCGTTAGGGCCTGGACGGATTGCTATCATCGAAGGAAAAATGAATTCTCAAGTTTATCAAGACATTTTGCAGGAGAACTTAAGGCATCTGTCCACCAGCTGAAGCTCCACAGAAGATGGGTGTTGCAACAGGACAACTACTCAAAGCATAGAAGTAAATCAACAACAGAATGGCTTAAACAGAAGAAAATACGCCTTCTGGAGTGGCCCAGTCAGAGTCCTGACCTCAACCCGATTGAGATCCTGTGGCATTACCTCAAGAAAGCGATTCACACCAGACATCCCAAGAATATTGCTGAACTGAAACAGTTCTGTAAAGAGGAATGGTCAAGAATTACTCTTGACCTTTGTGCATGTCTGATCTGCAACTACAAGAAACGTTTGGTTGAAGTTATTGCTGCCAAAGGAGGTTCAACCAGTTATTAAATCCAAGGGTTCACATACTTTTTCCATCTGCACTGTGAATGTTTACATGGTGTGTTCAATAAAAACATGGTAACATTTAATTCTTTGTGTATTTTTAGTTAAAGCAGACTGTGATTGTCTATTGTTGTGACTTAGATGAAGATCAGATCACATTTTATGACAGATTTGTGCAGAAATCCATATTATTCCAAAGGGTTCACATACTTTTTCTTGCAACTGTATATATATCATACATGCATGCACATGTTTTCATGCATATATGTATATATATGCCTGCGTCTCAACCCTTCCTCAACAATCCCCCTGTTGTCGAAATTTTACGACAATATCTTGGGGAAAAAGGGTTGAGATATTTGCCCCCCCCTCAACCCCATCCTTGGTGGAAGTTCAGGAAGGACTGTAGTGCACACTGATCTTTAGGTACTTAGACATCCCTCATCCAGCTTCCTCCGACCTGCCCTTCACCATAACCTACTCCTCCGTCCACAGGATACACCGTCTTCGGGAACTTTCTTGACATCTTAAGAGTCTTCCAGTGTCGGCAACTCCCCACGTTTGGAGTGGCCACACACCCACAGTCTCTCGGTATTTGCCGATCTTCAGGTGTCCCCCCCCAAATCTGGAGCGGGTTCACCCTTGCAGTCTTTAACTGGCCTTTCTTTAACAGTCTTTTAGTGTCGGCCACCCCCACTTTGGAGTGACCACACCCCCACAGTCTCTCGGTAGTTCTGCCGATCTTCAGGTATGGCCCGCCTCCAAGGAATCTGGAGCGGGTTCACCCTCACAACCTCAGTCCCAACTTTCTTTAATCACAACTTTCCAACATCTGTTTCCATCTTGACAGGTGCGGTTCTCCCGTGGACAGATTAATAGGTCTTTACAAGGCAGGTCAGACTATTAAGCGGTGATGTCATAGTACCTAAATTCTACTGCGGAGAACACCTCCGCCACACTACACATCCAGCCCTTCCCTTAAGAACTTCACCGTTCCAGGGTTCAAGGTGGCAAATGGCAAAGGATGCCTGTCCCTATCGTGTCCTAATCTTATCCCCATTCACAGAAAACCAGGTCAGATCCCTCCCAACACGACCAAATTCCAGTATATGTATGTCTACCCATAGAGACTCATGCAACCTGGCATCTCTACCCCTCCAAAGACACAGGTAGGTTGCAGACCCCCGTGTCAATGGGAAATGACTATAGGATGCAAATGTGTACAGACAAATAATAACTCACCACCGTGTGTTGGGCGAGTTTCCCTTGGTGTGGGCTGTCACACATTTGTACCTAGAGTGTCTATGAGTACACCATCGACCGACAAACAAAATCAATAAATGTACAATGTGCTATGGGGTTTCAGGGTAGTACAAGTTATACGTCCCGAACCCTCATAGGAAACAAAGTGTGTCCATACAATATTTGGCTACAGGAACAATGTTTGAGTTATGTCCTGAGCCTCCTCCTTCGGTTAGTTCGGTAAAGTTCTGTCTGGTTCTGGTGTATTTGGTCAATAAGTCCCTTGACCCTCCGATACACAGTCTAATGTAGATGACGATGACCAGAACCAGAAGAAGCCCTTCCACCCGAACGTCTCCAAGTCTTCCTCCAGAGCCTGAGATAATGCTCCCGCTGGATTGTGGCACAGTCTTCCATCTCTAGAACACCTCTAGACAGCGGTCGCTTGATTGCCAAAATCCAGTGGGATCCTCTGGAGCCTCACAAGAGTGTCAGGGGGAATAGCTGGTCTTTTCTGTGGCATCTCCTGGGTTTTTCTTCCGCTTCATATTAAACACACCTATGGCAGAAGAAAATACCAGGCGCTCCCGGGGGAATCTCTCCCCTCACAGTGCAATTAAATGTCGTAAATTCCCAGCACCAATGTCTTTGACCCATGGGTAGAGAAAGGTATTGGGCTGCCCTTTATCTCACAGGACCCCTCGTTATCCCAACACTGGTGTCTGAACACCCTACCTTCAGAGGATCGCGTCCTCTGCTACACATCCCTCTGCGCCAACAGATAAGGATGGCCATTCTACTAGGTTAGGATAACTGAAGTGCTGTGGACAAAGCACCATCTTGTTATTGATGGCACCGTATCCCCGTCCACTCATGTGTACCCAGGCCGATTTCCCCCTGTGATCCCGTCTTGTGGAGGCCCGCAGAACCAATGGCATAGTCATGCCCTGGCTCCCCAGGACCCCACAACACAAGAACACAGTCCACACTCTGCTGCCAAACACTCTGCGTCTAATCCCTATCAGAGCTGTGCTACCTGCTCGGACTAGAATTAAATGCGCAGCACAACATTACACCAATGTTGTCTGTCCGCCCCAGTCCCCAGCGCAACACAGCCCTACCGAAAACCTTGAGCACAACAGTGTTATCTGTATCGATCTGAGACCCTGGTTGCCCAGAATAAAATCACATCATCCTTTGTGCAGGATTTCCCATGTGAAATTATCTGCTCGCGAACCTATACGTTCTCGATCCACAGTATAACACTGTTCCACTCCAAGGGGACACAGAATGAAACATAAACAGCAGACGGGACTTACAACAAACTACATAAATCAGCATGGTAGAACACATCCGTAGACAAGGACTACCACCATCAACATCAAGAAAAACTTACAAACAGATAACAAAAACACACAACATGGACATACCCAGGCAACAAACGGTGTAACAAATAGTACAGGGGTGTCAAATGTTGCCTAGCCTAGCTTGGCCATTCTGAGCTACTTAATCCTTCCAGAGTTAGTAGGCCGGCCTTCTCCAGGTGCCCGTCATGGAGCTGCTCTCTCCCATGTGTCTCTGATTCTAGTCCAGTTGCAAGAGACCCTTGTTCCTGGCTTCGGGCTCCTATATCAGTCTCAGAAACACCCCCTCACCCCTCCTCAGGGATGTGACATCATAGTCTCACTGTGACGTATGCCTGCCAGTTGGCCCCCTGAGGCTAGCAGCACCACACGCCCAGCCATGTCCCAAACACAAGGTGGGGGAGAGCATAGTAACTAGGCTGATAAACTCAACAAAAGGCCTCAGATCTATTGCCTTTGAAGTCACCAGCCACCTGGAGACATATCCACCCCACTGGCTAAACGCTGTCCCTATGGGGGGCATTTAAGTATATATATCTATATATATATATATATATATATGTATATAGATACTTGGGGCGCATCTATATACACATACACTCATTATAAACCTGGGGCATACATGGACAGTTATAGGCCCATATATATATATATATATATACCTGGGGGAGAGCCATGGCAGATACACATATATAGATGTATGCACTGCTTACACACATCCCATATATATATATATATATATATATATATATATATCTACATGAGAGGGACAGGAAATATATACTAACTATAAGGGGACACAGATCATATAAGGGCGCACAGATCAACCAGGGACCACATATTTCCCACAGGGCCCAATATGAGCCCCTGTGGGCCACTAAGGGCAGATGTGCGCAGATGCTGGGCACATCCACGCACATCATCCTATGAAGTGACCATTAATGCATATATATATATCATACATGCATGCACATGTTTGCATGCATATATGTATATATATGCATGCGTCTCAACCCTTCCTCAACAGTGAGCCACTTGACCTGATGAACATTAGGTGAGTATATATATTAGCAAACGTCACCATCGTATTCAAACACTTCCCCTTGAGGAATAGAAACCTACCCTCCATGTCCTCCAATTTAGAGGCCATAGTAAAGGGCAACTTCCTACCCAGCCCAATAGACACACCCCTAGCTGCCGAGGAGTACAGAGTATGAAACCATGTAGGAAAGCATTTGCTAGATATATTAGGAATATGGAGACGTCTGAAATGCGTTTCCTGAAGAAAGATTAGATCAGCAACTTCTTTCTTAAGCATATGGTAAATTTGACTACGCTTCTGCGGAATGTTCAAACCGTTAACGTTAAGAGATAGAACTTTAACATCAGCCATATCTCAGTAGGCCCACGTACATTTATGTAAGGAGAGCGGAGACGACACAGGGGACAGGTAAGGAGGAAAAAAACATATCAACATGGACAAGGACTTCTGAGGCCCTATGGGCGCAAACATGCACCACAACACGCAACATAGAACCTATAGATAGGTGCCGGAGGGGTACATGGACGGAAGAACTCCACACACTCAAGTATACCTTGGCCCCAGCCTAAAGTATAAGAATAGTATTAACCTGCTCTCTTAGACCTAGAGAAAAACAAGGTGAAAAAAGCTCATATAGTGAAGTATCCCCCACAATATAGTAGGGAGCAGAGAACACCTAAAGTCTCATCCTGAAAAAGCTTAAGGAACAGAACAAACCCAAAGAACCCCCATTCAGGACATCAGTCCATAGGAGCAGACTTCCTCTTTGGCGACTTAAACTTCTGAGACAAGCGCCATTGCTGGGATGAAGGTAGTTTCGGGAGATTCACGGGTGAGGCCAGCGGCAGCCATGATGGTATGTCCACCGGATCCATCTTCAGGTCCTCCCAGACCCGGTGCAGATCTTCTGGTACTCGGACAATATAGTGCTTCCCATCCACTGTAGTGCTTAAGCCAAAAGGGAAGAGCCACCTCACAGGCAGTTTTTTTTATCTCTTAAGGCCGACGTCAGCGGTTTCAGGACCCTTCGTTTAGCGAGGGTACTGGCAGCTAAATCTTGAAAAATTAGGATTTTATGATTTTCCAGCAATATTTCCCCTCTCTCTCGCTGCCTTAAGTATATCAGCAGTGTCCACGTAGTTGAGTAGAGCACATACAGTGTCCCTAGGCGGTTCAACTGCCGAAGGTTTTGGCCTGAGCGCCCTATGCACGCGTTCAATCACAATGGCGTCTGCCCTCTCACCTCCAATCAGGGTAGCAAATATCTGCCGAACGGTGTCTTTCAAGGCCTCCGCCGAGACCGATTCCGGGATGCCCCGCAGCTGCACATTTTTCCTACTCCCTCTGTTATCTTGATCTTCCAGGTGCAGGTAGGCATTATTAAGTTGCATACAGACAGCTTCCATCTGAGAGTGTATTCCTTTGCTGTGCTGCACTATCTCTGCTTGTGTTTCCTCAAGCGTTTCCACTCTGTGTCCCATCTGTCTAACCTCCACCTTAATATCTGCAAGTTCTCCCATAACTGGTGACAGTGCCTGAGACAGTGACTGTTTCAAGAAATCTCTAGTTATAGCGATAGAGTCTTGCTCACCATGCGTGTCAGAGAAGGCACATGAGCTGTCTCCGTCTGAGTCATCTTCTTGTGCCGATGCTGCAAGCGCTGCTCGCGCCATTTTCTCCCGCCCGCCTGGAGAGGAAGCTTTCTGTTTGAGGAACTTATTCAGGTCCCCTTGCGATTATTATTTTTTTTCACTCTAGGTGTTCCGTCCATAGTGCCACCTCGCTCCTTGCTCAGTTTCCTCATATTTTAGCAGGTGTGGAGAACTTTCAGCCGTTAGGCCAGGAATCACGGCACGGAGATCAAAGATCAGGCGTCCTCCACCATGCTCAGCCGGCTCCGCCCCTCTAAATGTCACTGATATTTCGAATACGCAAACATTATAAGGGAGATTTAGCGCAGGTAATGTCGCTGCCATCAGTAGAAAAAAACTGCACTGAATGTCAATGATATTTCAGATGCGCTAACGTTATACTGGAGATGTACTGAAGGTAATGTCACTGCTACCAGCTGAAGAGAAATGTGACTCCATTTTGTCAGTTCTAACAATATATATTGTGATAGCATCTTGTCCATGCACTGTTTCAAGTTCCCCCACTGTAATTTAGGTTTCGTATCCCTGTCCTTGGACAGTTTCTTGAAATTCCTAGATTTTAGTGAAAACAGTCATGCTTTACAAGGTCATTCCGGCTTAATGTTTACCAGCCTATATGTGCCTACATATGATTGGTTAATGCTGTTACTATGTAAATTATACTCTCTGCCTAATAAAAGGCTGAACTGTAGGACAATAAAATTAGAGTGTTTCTCAGTGATACCCATGTGCGTGTCCTTTGCTGCTCAGGAATACTCTCCTGACATCAGTAGGGTCAAATCAAGGTAGTCCTAGAGGTCCAGAAAGATCCAAATCCTTTCAATTTGGGGGCTCGCGTCCGGGATCGAGAAGGTCATCCTCGGGTCCGGTAAGAAAGACATCCTTTTGTCCACCTGTCCGGTCCGAGGGCACTGGCCTCGTCTCGATGTGTAAGTTTTACTTTTGCATCCGGGATACATAGTTAAAGCCTTAATATAGACTCAGGGAGTTTATAGTCAGTACTTGGAGTACTACGTATTGCTGTGAATACGGCATAAGTCTCAGGGAGACTAACGTGAATACGGCATAAGTCTCAGGGAGACTAATGTGAATAAGGCATAAGTCTCAGGAAGACTAACCTACCTTGGTTTGACCCAGATAGATAACTTTGTAAAGTGATAAGATTATTTGTTATATTGTGTGGAGATCCTGTCTGGGTGGTAAGTGTACAGACATACTCCACTGTCATTATATTTTGTCCGGTTATGGGTGGACAAGGTTCAAAACTAGATTTCCCTCCCCCTAATGTAGGAGAGGCAAGCCACACTGAGCGAACAGCCAGATTTGATTAAATGGTCAAAGGAAATGTTGAATGCATTTGATTACTTGAAATGTGCTTTAATGACAAGTCCAGGTCTGGGTCTCCCTGACTACAACCTCACATTGCACATATATGCTCGACAAAATTGTAAAACCATGGCGGGTGTGCTGACCCAGTATCACGGAGGCAAGTGGCGTCCTTGTGCATTTTTCTCAAAGGTAATGCCGGCTTCTGTCCAAGGAATGCCAGCATGTCTTAGGTCTATTGCAGCCTGTGCAATGATGGTTGAACTCGCAACTCCACTGACAATGGGACATGATACAATCCTGTACACCACACATGATCTTGTAGGACTTCTTAAAGGCATACACACACAGCACATGTCAGCCCAAAGGTTGTCTGGGTATGAGATCCTGCTCCTCAGCAACCCCTCCCTACAGATCAAGTGTGCTGCACACACCTCAGGCCCAGCACCCATACTCAATGCACTACTTGGACTCAAGGGACCTGAGGACCACTTGGTAGAGACACATGATTGCATACATGCCATACAACATGAGACCTCACCCCACTCCGATTTGTCATCCATACCAATCGAGGATGCACCTGAAGTTTTTGTAGATGGATCTTGCAGCAGACCAAATGACAATTCTTACCACGCAGGGTACGCAGTAGTCATGTTACCTGACATTGTCCTCGAAGCTAGACCAATCACTTATCAGTCTGCACAAGCTGCTGAATTGATTGCACTCACCAGAGCATGCATATTACACGAAGGTAAGCCAGTTACCATTTACACTGACAGTAGGTATGCTCATGGCGTGGTCTGGGACCACGGTGTTATCTGGCGGAGAAGAGGATTTGTTGCAGCTGACGGTAAGCACATCTCACACTCACAACTTGTCACACAACTTCTGGAAGCCATCGGGTTACCCTCACAACTTGCAATTGTTCATTGTAGAGCACATACTGGAGGAAAGGACCGCGTTTCCCAGGGCAATGCCTTGGCAGACGCAGAAGCTAAGAAAGCGGCATTGTTGGCTCCAGCAACACTGCAAATGACAAGACTGGTACCCCCTTCAATAGAACTAACCCAGATGCTAGTGGACCTCCAGTCCTCAGCCACTGAAGATGAAATGGCTGATTGGTGTTTCCCAATTCTGCAGAAGAATCCTAAGACTGGATTAATCTGCAAAGAGGGGAAGCCATGCATGCCAAAACACAGCGCTCCTCTGTTCATTGCACATTTTCATGGAGTAGGACACAACAGCATTCAAACAACATACATGCTGCTAACACAAAACTTTTATATTATGGGTATCAAAGAGTTAGTTTCAGACTATGTAAGGAGATGCATCACATGTTTGAGGAACAATCCAAACAACAATGTCAAAGTCCCACACCAACATCTTGACTACCCCACCACTCCATTCACACATTTGCAAGTAGATTTTACACACATACCTGGGCAGAAAGGGAAGCAGGAATACGCCTTGGTCATAGTTGACATGTTTTCAAGATGGCCAGAGGTCTACCCTACAAAATCAGAAGATGCAAAAACAGTAGCAAGGATACTCACACAGAACATCATTCCAAGATGGGGCTGCCCACTGGTGATTGAATCTGACCAGGGGCCGGCCTTCACCTCAAGGGTAAATAAGGAACTTGCAAAAATTCTGGAGATGGAATGGAAATTCCATATCCCATACCACCCACAAAGCTCAGGCATTGTGGAACGCATGAACAGGACAATAATGGACAAATTGAGAAAAGCAACAGATGGCGCATTTGAAAAATGGAAAGAAGTATTACCAATAGTGCTAGCTAAGATCAGGATGACACCTAATAAGAAACTAGGGATGTCACCATTTGAGATACTCATGGGTAGGCCATTCCTCACCCCTTGGGCCAAGCACCCACTGGTAGTGCAGGAAGGGGATATGGATCTCATCAGAGAAGAGTATGTTACGAAACTATTAAAGGTCCTAAGTGAAACTGAAGAAAAAGTTGCTTGTAAGTCTCCTTCTCTTCCAGAGGAACCCACCCACCCATTTCATGCTGGTAAAGACTCTGAGGAAAGGAAAAGCTCCAGGGGACTTCACCTGTCCTTACAGAAGAAACACCCACCTGGATACACGCCACCAGAGTAAAGTTGGTCACAAAGACATCCCAAAAGGAAGTACTAACGGGGGGAGACAGCCCTGACCTTGAAGGGGAGCAGAACGAGGTACTAACGGGAGCAGATAGCTCTGACCTCCACCAGGATGCCCTTCCCCAATTCTGGGAGATGGTCCAAGACCATCATAATACTCCTGTCAACGATCTCATTGACTTTTCTGGGTGGTAACAAAGGAGAAGTGGCCATAACTCAGAAGAATGGCATTACCACCTTTTGGTACAATTCCTCTAACACACATGTAGCTACATTTTCTTTTGATTTTTGTAATATAGTAAGTTGCCCTCCTCAGGTTCCATGGCAGTGTAACATGAACTGAGACACCCCCGATTCCAGGAGTATACATATCTGTGTAACTGATAATTACTGGGGACAAGAATGCAAATATTGGGGATCTGTGGGGATGGAAAGATAAGATCTAGATTAGAAGGTTCCTGGAAAGGTGAATGTGCTCTTGCTAAAGCCATAATGAATATACACATATTTAGTGAACAAGAGACCCCTAGTGTAGGAAGAGTGACAAGGAGCAAAAGATCACTCCCCATGGGTAGTTTGGACACTCATGTACAGTACAGACCAAAAGTTTGGACACACCTTCTCATTCAAAGAGTTTTCTTTATTTTCATGACTATGAAGGCATCAAAACTATGAATTAACACATGTGGAATTATATACATAACAAACAAGTGTGAAACAACTGAAAATATGTCATATTCTAGGTTCTTCAAAGTAGCCACCTTTTGCTTTGATTACTGCTTTGCACATTCTTGGTATTCTCTTGATGAGCTTCAAGAGGTAGTCCCCTGAAATGGTCTTCCAACAGTCTTGAAGGAGTTCCCAGAGATGCTTAGCACTTGTTGGCCCTTTTGCCTTCACTCTGCGGTCCAGCTCACCCCAAACCATCTCGATTGGGTTCAGGTCCGGTGACTGTGGAGGCCAGGTCATCTGGCGCAGCACCCCATCACTCTCCTTCATGGTCAAATAGCCCTTACTTTCAAAGTTTTCCCAATTTTTCGGCTGACTGACTTACCTTCATTTCTTAAAGTAATGATGGCCACTCGTTTTTCTTTACTTAGCTGCTTTTTTCTTGCCATAATACCAATTCTAACAGTCTATTCAGTAGGACTATCAGCTGTGTATCCACCTGACTTCTCCTCAACGCCACTGATGGTCCCAACCCCATTTATAAGGCAAGAAACCCCACTGTCACGACTGTGACTGATCCAGACAGGTCTGGGAGGAGAAGGTCGCAGCGACTTGCTACTCGCGATAGCTTGTGAGTTTGCTCCGTGGTTCAGGGTATGTCATCTGGGTTTTGCCTTGTGAACCTTTTTGTCCTGACTGGGAGTTTGTAGGCATCCTCCTCAGGTGAGTCCTGTCTGCCACTCCCAGCTACTATATTAGTTTCACTTTCACTTGCAGTCATTGCCAGATATAGTCCTTACTTCCAGTGCTACTCTGACCTTGGAAGGAGATCGTTTGATGGTGTTGCTGTGGAGCTCTTGTCCGGCGTGGACTGTCGTGTTTGGGATCGCCTTCTCTGCTCGTGACTGGATAAGTCTATCTTTGCTATAGTTTGTTTGTTGCTGTCTTCCCCTGTTGTTTTCCTAAACGTGAGTGATGGTGACTAGCGCTCCCATCGGCCTTTCCCCAGTCCAGTCTTGTTAGGGCGACTGAGGGTTTAGGCATACTGCTCGCCGCACGGGTTCACACCCCGTCTAGGGTATCAGGGCAGACAGGTGCCAGCTTAGGGTTAGTCAGGGGTGGCCATTCTATTTCCCATCCGTAGATAAGGGTCCCCCTTCCCCTCCGTCTGGTGCGACATGACTGCTGCTGGGATAGCGGTCGTGACACCCACTTATTAAACCTGACAGGGAACACCTGTGAAGTGAAAACCATTTCAGGGGACTACCTCTTGAAGCTCATCAAGAGAATGCCAAGAGTGTGCAAAGCAGTAATCAAAGCAAAAGGTGGCTACTTTGAAGAACCTAGAATATGAAATATTTTCAGTTGTTTCACACTTGTTTGTTATGTATATAATTCCACATGTGTTAATTCATAGTTTTGATGCCTTCAGTGTGAATCTACAATTTTCATAGTCATGAAAATAAAGAAAACTCTTTGAATGAGAAGGTGTGTCCAAACTTTTGGTCTGTACTGTATATATAGACGCAATAGGCGTCCCAAGAGGGGTCCCGAATGAATTCAAGGCAAGAGATCAAGTTGCTGCTGGCTTTGAATCGATCTTTCCAATCATTACAGCTAACAAAAATGTAGATTGGATCAATTATATTTACTATAATCAACAGAGATTTATAAATTATACTAGAGACGCCATGCAAGGAGTGGCAGAACAGCTACAGGCAGATTCCATCATGACATTTCAGAATCGCATGGTATTAGACATGATACTGGCAGAAAAAGGAGGTGTTTGTAAGGTATTGACAGACCCTGCATCGTGCTACACCTTCATACCCACCGGCCCTAATGGTAAGGTCACACTGGGGATACAGAAACTCGAGGACTTATCCATCGAGCTCAAGAAGAACTCAGGTATTAATAACCCCTGGGATCAATATTTTGGCTGGTTCTCCAATTGGAAACAGGCACTTCTACAGTTAGGTATCATTATTCTAGTAATCATAGTTATAATAGCCGCCGTCACAATATGCATTATACCGTGTATCATGTTGAATATGCATGGTTTGCCTTTTCATTATGTGTGTCCCTTCTCTCTTCCCCTAGCTTCTGCTCTCTCTCTTGTCTCCTCCCCTCTTCTTCATTCTGGCTTCACCCCTCATCTCAGCTACTTGCTCTGTTAGCTGCTCACAGCATGATTTTTTGACCTATCCATTTGTTCATCGGTGTATGATCTGCACAGTTTGGATTAAACTTCTTCACGATCTACAAGGTGTCGTTTGGATCGAGTCACTGTCAGCCAATTCACCTAAGATTGATGGTTACCGCTATCTCAGCACAACTGTAACTTACAGAGATCACACTTTCAATGCTTAGATTGGAGAGGCAGAACAGTCAAAAAATCAGTGATGGGATCTTACAAGATCTGCAAAATATCTTTCAAAGGATCCTTGCTAGCAATGCATGTATAGTGAGATGTATATGGACACTGGAATATAGCAGAATATATGTACAAGCCTGTATACTCCAGCCAGCAAGTAAATCTCAGCATAAGATTCATCAGTTTTCTGCACAGATTATTGAAGAAACTGTTCATGCAACTGTTATTTAATCAGCTCCTAGACTGTTTGTATTGTCACATGCATTCTGCCTAAAGTCAATCTAAGCTCTGTATGCAATCAAAACTAACTTTGCAGCAGCCATTGCTAAACTTCTCTCTGACTCCCCCTCCCACTGGTTGCCTAGGAAACCTCTCCCAGAGCCAGAAGATTGATACATTTCTATGCAAACACATACCTTGTGATTTAACCCTCTGCTTGCCATCACAATGCACCAGCAAGGCAATGTACAATCTGAGGAACCTAATACACAGAAAGAATGTGGGGGGTTCAGTCAGCACAACCCTGTATGCAGGTGCACATCGCTATGGCGAAATACATATACAAACGCAAAATACAAATGCAATAGCACTCTGCAACCAGCATTCTGCCCTTCCTCTATGCTGGATGAGGCATTGGTGTACATTTTGGCCAAAGCGTAATAAGCCACTCACCACGTCAAGGTCGCCTCTATGGAGTGGTCCCTAACACTAGTTCCTACCTGTTTGTGGGCCATGGCAGCCCCACAAAGTCCAGGGAGCGCAGGTGCAGCATGCATGCCAAGCACACTCTGATTTTAACCCCGTCCGGTGCCATTGCAGCTTTCATCGGATCCAGGGATGCAAGTACCAACATGCATGCTGAGCCCACTATATACTTCTCCTGGAGCCAAATGGCTACTGGTAGGTGCTATATAAGCAGACTCAGTTTTATACTGACTTTAAAACCAGCCTCCAGGACAGATTGACTGGTCAGGTGTGCATGACTGCATGGAGATCGCCACGCCTCCAATATATACTACAAAGAAAAAATGTGGGGGGTTCAGTCAGCACAACCCTGTATGCAGGTGCACATTGCTATAGCGAAATACATATACAAACGCAAAATACAAATGCAGTAGCACTCTGCAACCAGCATTCTGCCCTGCCTCTATGCTGGATGAGGCATTGGTGTACATTTTGGCCAAAGCGTAATAAGCCACTCACCACGTCAAGGTCGCCTCTATGGAGTGGTCCCTAACACTAGTTCCTACCTGTTTGTGGGCCATGACAGCCCCACAAAGTTCAGGGAGCGCAGGTGCAGCATGCACGCCAAGCACACTCTGCTACTTGCATCCCTGGATCCGATGAAAGCTGTAATGTCACCGGACGGGGTTAAAAGCAGAGTGTGCTTGGCGTGCATGCTGCACCTGCGCTCCCTGGACTTTGTGGGGCTGTCATGGCCCACAAACAGGTAGGAACTAGTGTTAGGAACCACTCCATAGAGGCAACCTTGACGTGGTGAGTGGCTTATTACGCTTTGGCCAAAATGTACACCAATGCCTCATCCAGCATAGAGGCAGGGCAGAATGCTGGTTGCAGAGTGCTATTGCATTTGTATTTTGCGTTAATACACAGAAAGAACCTGAACTTCCAGCAGCTCAGGAGTCAGATCCTCAAGGCCACATAAAACAAAAACGTTTAGTGAAGCCAACCTGGAAAGTCCAAGAGAACTATGAGGCTGACAAAGAAGAACTGCTGCAGAACATCAGCCACTCATGGTCTAAAACTATTGAATGCATGTCAGCTCTGTCTCAACCAACTCATAAGGTATTGCACCTAGAGGGCGCTGTTAAGCAGTTGAATGCTGCCTATGAGAACTACCAAAGACTGTCTGCTAAATATGCTGATCTCTTAAAGCGGTACAACACAGAAAATTCCTTAAAAGAATTACTGGAATTGAATGAGCTCAATCTTGAAAGAGACCATCTAGTAATACAAACAAGGACAAAAACTGATGTAAAAATCGCACATCTCCATGAATCTAGATCCCATCTCTCCTCAACTTCTAAGCGCTCCACACGGTCTTCCAAATCCTTAAGATCAACATCTTCTACTCTCAGCCAACGACTCATCAAAGCCCGCGCTGATGCAGAAGCTTCAAAAATCCAGGCAGTTTTCACCCAGAAGAAAGTGGAAATGGAAGCAGAAGCTGCACAGAGGGAAGCTGAGGCTGCACAGAGGGAAGCTGAGGCTGCACAGAAGAAAGCGGAGAGGGAAGCTGAGGCTGCACAGAAGAAAGCGGAAATGGAAGCTGAGGCTGCACAGAAGAAAGCGGAAATGGAAGCTGAGACTGCACAGAGGGAAGCTGAGGCTGCTCAGAAGAAAGCTGAGGCTGCAAAGAAGAGAGCAGAAATAGAAGTCTTAGAAAAGCAATGTGAGCACGCCAAAGACATGGCAAGACTAAGAGTCTTAGAGCAGGCTGTAAGTGACGATGAAAGAAGTGTCAGTAGCCGTCACTCTGTTATATCTTATGCATCAGTGTCATCACAGACCTCATTAAAACTCCATCACTCTGTCATAGCAGCCAAAGAACTCAACAAAGGTGTTGTCTCTACATATATTACACCTTCTCAAGTGGCAGAAACGGGTACGAATAGAAATGACTACCATACTATCGCACTAACCTGCCACCCTCTAACCAATCCACTATTATGCGGCTACAAACCAACACACCTTTGGACTGTACACCAGCTCCAGTGTTAAACGCCTCAGCACCATCTTATGTTCCCAAGTCACTCAACGTCAATGTACCAGCTAATGCAACTAACTTTGTTCCGCCTGCATTTGTATACCCAAAGTCTGAAAACACAGACATGTCGCAGTTTGCCAAGTACATCCTTCGCAGAGAACTCACTAGGACGGGCCTCTCCATGTTTGATGACAAACCTGAAAATTACAGAGACTGGAAATTCACCGTTAAAGCAACAATCAGCGAATTAGATATCACTGTTGCAGAAGAATTGGATCTACTCATCAGGTGGCTAGGTCCTCAGTCAGCTGAACGTATCAAGAGACTTAAAACCGTTTACATTTCCAATCCTGTTGCAGGTCTCGACGCTGCTTGGGACAGACTTGATCATAGCTTTGGCAGCTCTGAGGCCATCGAAGATGCCTTACTCAAAAGGTTGCAAGGCTTCCCAAGGATGACAGCTAAAGACAATCTAAAGCTTCAAGAACTTAGTGATCTTCTACTAGAGCTTCAACTAGCTAAGGCTGACACCCACCTACCTGGTCTTAGTTACTGTGACACCCCTCGTGGCATCAACCCTATTGTCTTTAAGCTACCATATGGCATCCAAGAAAAATGGGTTAGTCAAGGATCTACTTACAAGAAAAGGTATGGAGTAGCCTTTCCTCCCTTTTCCTACTTCTGTACCTTCATAAAGGAAATTGCGGACTCTAAGAATGACCCAAGTTTCTTCTACGGTGACTGTAACCCTCTTAGTCCACCTTCTCCAGGACTTGCAAACACGCGCATAATGCACAGAGACCGCAGGGGTCCAGTGTCAGTGAAAAGGACTGATGTTCAACCTGCACCTGCTACGGTTCTTCCGAAGACTGGACAAAACAAGAAACTTGAGGATCCGAATCGCCAATGTCCCATACATAACAAGCCACACCCACTTAAGAAGTGCATCGGCTTCAGAAAGAAACCTCTACAGGAACGCAAGGAACTTTTAAAGGAATTTGGAGTTTGTTTCAGATGCTGTGCTTCCACAGAACACCTGGCAAAAGACTGTAAGGCCATCATTAAGTGCATAGAATGCGGTAGTGACAACCACGTTCAAGCCCTTCATCTGTACCAACACAGCACTACTCCATCCACTGACATTCCCCCCAGGGCAAAGCTTGGCGGGGAGCAGGCTGAACAAACAGCAACCTCCACCCCAGTGTTCTCAACATGCACTGAAATCTGTGGGGAAGGACTTTGTGGGAAATCCTGCGCTAAGATATGCTTGGTCCGCGTATACGCAAAGGGCAAACCTGAAAGGGCCGTAAGACTGTATACCATTCTCGACGACCAGAGTAACCGATCTCTCGCAAGTACAAGGTTCTTTGATCTCTTAGGCATAACAGGAGGTGCTCTACCTTATACTCTAGGTACTTGTGCAGGGATTACAGAAGTCTGGGGTAGAAGAGCCAGTGACCTTGTAGTTAGTCCTCTCAATGGCAACTTGGAAATACCCTTGCATACTATCATTGAGTGCAATCAGATCCCAACTAACAAGGATTAGATTCTCACTCCTGAAGCTGCCTTGCACCATACTCACTTGAAAGACATAGCTGATCAAATACCAGCCTTTGATGAGAATGCTGATATCCTGTTGCTACTCGGGAGAGACATCCTAAGGGTGCACAAGGTGCGCCATCAAATCAACGGCCCACATGATGCACCTTACGCCCAGCATCTGGATCTAGGCTGGGTCATTATTGGCAATGTCTGTCGTAGCAACGCCAGGAAACCTCTCTCGGTTTCTTCCTTTAAAACTCATGTCCTGCCCAATGGACGCACTACTTGCTTTCCAAGACAACAACATCACTATAGTGTGAAAGAAAGACTGTGTGTCAAAGTTACGCCAGAGCGCATCATACTCGATGATAGGAAAGCATTTATCTTTTGGGATGACAACATTGGTAACACAGTGTTTGAAGTGACCACAAAAGACAATGAGTTAGCAGCCACAATGGAAGACAAGGAATTCTTGAGAACCATGAGTAAAGAGTTCTATCAAGATGATTCTAACAGCTGGGTGGCTCCGCTACCATTCCGCACTCCAAGGAAGAGAATTCCAAATAATAGACAACACGCAGATTCACGGTTCATCTCTTTAGAGCGCAACCTGAACCGGAAACCGGAGATGAAGAAACATTTTGTCGACTTTATGCAGAAGGTGTTTGAGAGAGATCATGCTGAACCTGCACCCCTTCTTATACAAGGAGAAGAATGCTGGTACCTACCGTGTTTTGATGTCTATCATCCTCGTAAGCCTGACCAGATTAGAGTGGTCTTTGACTCAAGCGCTCGCTATGAAGGCGTTTCTCTCAATGACAATCTTCTCTCTGGACCCAATCTGAACAACAACCTCTTGGGAGTCCTACTCCACTTTAGACAAGAGCCAATTGCCATTATGGCCGACATTCAACAAATGTTTCATTGTTTCATCGTCCGTGAAGATAACAGAAACTTCCTCAGGTTCTGATGGTATCGCAATAATGATGTCAACAACGAGGTCATAGACTATCGGATGAAAGTTCCCGTGTTCGGCAATAGCCCTTCCCCAGCAGTTGCCATTTATGGACTGAGAAAAACTGCCCAAGAAGGCGAACAGGAGTTCAGGACGGATGCACGTCAGTTTGTGGAAAGGAACTTCTACGTGGATGATGGTCTTAAGTCCCTACCTACGGAAGAAGAGGCCATTGACCTTCTCCCCAGAACCCAGAACATGCTCGCCACTGCCAACCTCAGACTACACAAAATCATCTCCAACAGCAATAAGGTAATGGGAGCATTTCCTTCCGATGATCATGCTGCCAGTGCCAAGGAATTCCAACCAGAGTCTGACCTTTCCCTCACAACGCAGCCTTGGATTGCTGTGGAATGTTAAGCAAGATACGTTCACATTTCAAACATCAGCTTGCGACAAGCCCTTCACAAAAAGAGGAGTACTGTCTGCAGTGAACAGTATCTACGACCCATTGGGATTCATAGCACCCTTTACTATTCAGGGTAAGATATTACTCAGACAACTCACTACAGAGAACACTGACTGGGATACCCCTTTACCCAAGGAGAAACAACAAAGGTGGGAATCCTGGAAGCAGTCTCTCCAGGCATTGGAACAGTTCAAGATACCACGCTCTTACACTCCTGCGTCCTTGAAGAATGCCACCAGACTAGAGATCCATGTCTTTTCGATGCATCCACGGAAGCCATAGCTGCTGTAGCTTATCTCCGAGCTGTACACTCTAACGGTGGAATAGGAGTAGGATTCGTCATGGGCAAAACCAAGCTAACTCCGAAGCCTGCACATACCATCCCAAGGCTTGAACTCTGTGCAGCCATGTTAGCTGTTGAAATTGCTGAGCTTATAGAGCAAGAAACAGACCTTGACATTGATTCCTTTGACTTTTACACAGATAGCAAAATTGTGCTAAGATACATACATAATCAAACAAGACAATTCCAATTCTCAAGGCCTGTAAAGTCTATCTTTGAACTTGTCCAGCCGGACTATGATAAGGAAATCAAGACCATTACAGTTACACTTAACACCTCTGTGGAAGCAAAGGTGAAACTGAAATCTCGTCGATTTGAGCGGTTTTCTAAGTGGTCTTCGGCTGTGCGAGCGACTGCACGTCTTATTCACATTGCTCGTAACTTCGCAAACATGGATGGCGCAAATCAAGAGGGTCGTAAGTGGCACATTTGTAAAGAACTCCTCACACGAGGTTGATACAAAGGGAGGTAAGAAGGACTGGTGCTGTTGCTGCCTTCCCCTCTGAAGACAGACCTTCAAGGAAACCTGTTAAAGGGAGGTAAGAAGGACTGGTGCTGTTGCTGCCTTCCCCTCTGAAGATGGACTTAAAGGGAACCTGTCACCAGTTTTCAACCCCAAGTTTCATCGGTATCCTGAGATAGGTCTCACCCACCCTAATCATCCTAGGTGTTTTTTTTTTTTTAAACACCGCTAAGTACTTATTTTACAGTCCACTTTCGCTTTCTTAAACTTATGTAAATTAACTGCTTACCTCATCACTTCCCATTCCTAACCCCACCTTTCGTTACATGATTGACAGAATCTAAAGATCCTACCCTCCTCCCGAACTCGCGACCCAAATCGTGCGCATGTGCAGAACAAGTCATCTCGCTCCTCATCCCACACTGATCATGTTACCCAGCACGGAACATTCAAAGCTGCCTTTAAAAGATAGAAGTCAAATCACTGATAATTACCTCCCTTATCGGGTGCTCCAAATCTCCTAATAAACACAGCTGGGGATGAGTGCTTCTCTATGCTGCAAGCTCTTGATCGGCGCGCAGGAAGTGACGTGCATTAAACTAGAGTAGCGGGAAAAACCAGGAAACAGGGATAGAGTAGCTGCGAGATTTAGAATAGAAGGGGTGGAGATGAGGGTGTATCTTATTCATTTGTGGGTGTGGCTGGGCTCCGAGAGTCAAGGAGCGCTGGACTCATCTCTGAATCATGGCGGACACAGGACTCATGTAAGGCTCATTTACATACAGTACAGACCAAAAGTTTGGACACACCTTCTCATTCAAAGAGTTTTCTTTATTTTCATGACTATGACTGAAAATTGTAGATTCACACTGAAGGCATTAAAACTATGAATTAACACATGTGGAATTATATACATAACAAACAAGTGTGAAACTGAAAATATGTCATATTCTAGGTTCTTCAAAGTAGCCACCTTTTGCTTTGATTACTGCTTTGCACACTCTTGGCATTCTCTCAATGAGCTTCAAGAGGTAGTCCCCTGAAATGGTTTTCACTTCACAGGTGTGCCCTGTCAGGTTTAATAAGTGGGATTCCTTGCCTTATAAATGGGGTTGGGACTATCAGTTGCATTGAGGAGAAGTCAAGTGGATACACAGCTGATAGTCCTACTGAATAGACTGTTAGAATTGGTATTATGGCAAGAAAAAAGCAGCTAAGTAAAGAAAAACGAGTGGCCATCATTACTTTAAGAAATGAAGGTCAGTCAGTCAGCCGAAAAATTGGGAAAACTTTGAAAGTAAGGGCTATTTGACCATGAAGGAGAGTGATGGGGTGCTGCGCCAGATGACCTGGCCTCCACAGTCACCGGACCTGAACCCAATCGAGATGGTTTGGGGTGAGCTGGGCCGCAGAGTGAAGGCAAAAGGGCCAACAAGTGCTAAGCATCTCTGGGAACTCCTTCAAGACTGTTGGAAGACAATTTCAGGGGACTACCTCTTGAAGCTCATCAAAAGAATGCCAAGAGTGTGCAAAGCAGTAATCAAAGCAAAAGGTGGCTACTTTGAAGAACCTAGAATATGACATATTTTCAGTTGTTTCACACTTGTTTGTTATGTATATAATTCCACATGTGTTAATTCATAGTTTTGATGCCTTCATAGTCATGAAAATAAAGAAAACTCTTTGAATGAGAAGGTGTGTCCAAACTTTTGGTCTGTACTGTATATTTACATATATTTATTTAGGTTTTTCTCTAAAATGATAGTTAGTTCAGAATTGATTTAAATATCATTATTAATGTATTAAAACGTATTTATAGAAAAGTGAGTTGATAGATAGGGCTAGAAAGTGATGACAGGTTTCCTTTAAGGAACTATCTACTTCCTACCGTTCCACACTTCAAGACCTTTTCTACAAGTATTGAAGTAATGTTTTCTTGTTTATGCTCCCTTGTTCTTTTTGTTGCAGGTGTTCCAGTAGAAAAACATCTATATTTCATGGACTTGAACAAGGTCATTATTGTTTTAAATGTTATTAGAAATCATAGATTTTGACGGGGAGTATCATGTTACACATGCATGGTTTGCCTTTTGATTATGTGTGTCCCTTCTCTCTTCCCCTAGCTTCTGCTCTCTCTCTTGTCTCCTCCCCTCTTCTTCATTCTGGCTTCACCCCTCATCTCAGCTACTTGCTCTGTTAGCTGCTCACAGCATGATTTTTTGACCTATCCATTTGTTCATCAGTGTATGATCTGCACAGTTTGGATTAAACTTCTTCACGATCTACAAGGTGTCGTTTGGATCGAGTCACTGTCAGCCAATTCACCTAAGATTGATGGTTACCGCTATCTCAGCACAACTGTAAGTTACAGAGATCACACTTTCAATGCTTAGATTGGAAAGGCAGAACACCGTGCGTCAGGAAATTGATAACGAAAGGTGTTTCCAATATGTCATTCTATGAGACCCTGATACCTGACACTAAATATCATTCCCCTGAAGGCTATAAAAAATATTTAGCTGTTTACAGAGAAAAGGGCAAGAATAAGAACCATATTATATGAGAAATTTGGTTCTAAGAGGGGATTGAAGAGAAATGTGACTCCATTTTTTCTGTTCTAACAATATGTATTGTGATAGCATCTTGTCCATGCACTGTTTCAAGTTCCCCCACTGTAATTTAGGTTTCGTTTCCCTGTCCTTGGACAGTTTCTTGAAATTCCTAAATTTTTGTGAAAACACTCATGCTTTACAAGGTCATTCCGGCTTAATGTTTACCGGCCTATATGTGCCTACATATGATTGGTTAATGCTGTTACTATGTAAATTATACTCTCTGCCTAATAAAAGGCTGAACTGTAGGACAATAAAATTAGAGTGTTTCTCAGTGATACCCGTGTGCGTGTCAGTCCTTTGCTGCTGAGGAATACTCTCCTGACGTCAGTAGGGTCAAATCAAGGTAGTCCTAGAGGTCCAGAAAGATCCAAATCCTTTCACCAGCAGCAAAAAAATTTGACTGAATGTCACTGATATTTCGGATATGCCACTGTTATACAGGAGATGTAGCGCAGGTAATGTACAGTGGGATGCGAAAGTTTGGGCAACCTTGTTAATCGTCATGATTTTCCTGTATAAATCGTTGGTTGTTACGATAAAAAATGTCAGTTAAATATATCATATAGGAGACACACACAGTGATATTTGAGAAGTGAAATGAAGTTTATTGGATTTACAGAAAGTGTGCTATAATTGTTTAAACAAAATTAGGCAGGTGCATAAATTTGGGCACTGTTGTCATTTTATTGATTCCAAAACCTTTAGAACTAATTATTGGAACTCAAATTGGCTTGGTAAGCTCAGTGACCCCTGACCTACATACACAGGTGAATCCAATTATGAGAAAGAGTATTTAAGGGGGTCAATTGTAAGTTTCCCTTTCCTCTTTTAATTTTCTCTGAAGAGTAGCAACATGGGGGGCTCAAAACAACTCTCAAATGACCTGAAGACAAAGATTGTTCACCATCATGGTTTAGGGGAAGGATACAGAAAGCTGTCTCAGAGATTTCAGCTGTCTGTTTCCACAGTTAGGAACATATTGAGGAAATGGAAGACCACAGGCTCAGTTCAAGTTAAGGCTCGAAGTGGCAGACCAAGAAAAATCTCGGATAGACAGAAGCGACGAATGGTGAGAACAGTCAGAGTCAACCCACAGACCAGCACCAAAGACCTACAACATCATCTTGCTGCAGATGGAATCACTGTGCATCGTTCAACCATTCGGCGCACTTTACACAAGGAGATGCTGTATGCGAGAGTGATGCAGAGGAAGCCTTTTCTCCGCCCACAGCACAAAAAGTGCCGCTTGAGGTGGGCTAAAGCACATTTGGACAAGCCAGCTTCATTTTGGAATAAGGTGCTGTGGACTGATGAAACTAAAATTGAGTTATTTGGCCATAACAAGGGGCGTTATGCATGGACGAAAAAGAACACAGCATTCTAAGAAAAACACCTGCTACCTACAGTAAAATATGGTGGTGGTTCCATCATGCTGTGGGGCTGTGTGGCCAGTGCAGGGACTGGGAATCTTGTCAAAGTTGAGGGACGCATGGATTCCACTCAGTATCAGCAGATTGTGGAGACCAATGTCCAGGAATCAGTGACAAAGCTGAAGCTGCGCCGGGGCTGGATCTTTCAACAAGACAACGACCCTAAACACTGCTCAAAATCCACTAAGGCATTTATGCAGAGGAACAAGTACAACGTTCTGGAATGGCCATCTCAGTCCCCAGACCTGAATATAATTGAAAATCTGTGGTGTGACTTAAAGAGAGCTGTCCATGCTCAGAAGCCATCAAACCTGAATGAACTAAAGATGTTTTGTAAAGAGGAATGGTCCAAAATACCTTCAACCAGAATCCAGACTCTCATTGGAACCTACAGGAAGCGTTTAGAGGCTGTAATTTATGCAAAAGGAGGATCTACTAAATATTGATTTAATTTATTTTTTGTGGTTCCCAAATTTATGCACCTGCCTAATTTTGTTTAAACAATTATGGCACACTTTCTGTAAATCCAATAAACTTCATTTCACTTCTCAAATATCACTGTGTGTGTCTCCTATAGGATATATTTAACTGACATTTTTTATTGTAACAACCAACGATTTATACAGGAAAATCATGACGATTAACAAGGTTGCCCAAACTTTCGCATCCCACTGTAACTGTCCGCAGCGGACACCGTCTACAGATAAAGTACACTGGATGTCACAGATATTTTTAGGCTGTGCACACGTTACACAAGAGATGTAGCGCAGATAATGTCGCTGTCACCAGCGCCGAAAAAAATTACACTGAATGTCACTGATATTTCAGATACGCTAACGTTATATTGGAGATGTAGCGCAGGTAATGTTGCTGTTACCAGCAGCAAAAAAATTTGACTGAATGTCACTGATATTTCGGATACACCAATGTTATACAGGAGATGTAGTGCAAGTAATGTAACTGTCTGCAGCAGCCAAACCATTGCAAGCTATTTAGCGCAGGTTGCTCTAAAAATATATATTGCTTCCAGATACAACTATAGTCAGGACTTTTGGGTCTATAACAAGTTTTAGCAATTTAGTGCAGGTTGCACTAAAAATATATATTGCTGCCACACACAATAGGCCTTAAAAGGACTTTTGGGTCTGTAACAATTATAAAAGCTAAAATAATCCTATTTCACTCCCTACACTATCTCTCCCTTCTGCTCTCCAGCTCTCCCTGACTAAGACTGAGCCGAACACATGTCATCGGGTGCTATATAGTACCTGATGACTTGTTCCGGCCAGCCAATCACTGTAATGCCAGTAACCAACATGGCTACAGTGAATGGCAGTACTTACCAGCACGTTTATTGGCTGCGTAGCAGCCAACAAACATGCGGGGAGGATACTCGAGCACATGCGGTATTCGGCCGAACACCGCGATATGCCAAGTATCGCGATGCTCGAGTAAAATTTGTGGTCGGCCGAGCATGCTTGCCCAACACGAATTGCTATTCCTTTCTGGTAGCGAAACAGTTACTTTGCGTCAGAATTTCTCAAAAACCCAATTCGGCCGATACGCCCAATTTTTTTTTATTTTTTTTGGTTTGATCTGAATTTATTTGCTGTGAATCAGTTAAAAAACAGCTATTTCCTAGCTGCAGAGAGCCTTTATAGTGGTCTATAACACTGTGCCTTGCAGTAACACGCATAGGGAGTCTGCTGTGGTAGTGAAACAATATTGTGAGTCAGTATGACATGCAGATGACAGGCGTCGCTCTTAAAATCACATTTCACTTATTTGGGCAGTCACGTGGCCAAAACTGACCAAATAACTCAAGTGTGAACTCAGCCTTACAGGTCGATGTTAGCGTCAAGAAGAAGCGCACTCCTTTTACACCATCATCAGCTGATTCCACAGAAATGTCTACAGAACCTGTTCTATTAAACGCTTATACAAGTAGAGCCCCCCCCCCCCCCCCCCCGACAGAGTGGAGAGGGTGTCAGCAGTAAGTTTGTGCTGAAGTCACTGATTATTTTGCCCTTCCTCTGATCTGTCAGAAAAATATCCCCCAAAAAACTGATTCTGTCTGTGGAGCATCCGCCTTCACTCGGTCAGCATTTGGTTAGTAATCCATCAGTGTTTCTAAAGCCAAAAAAACAGTAGTGTGTCCAAAACAGAGATGACACGTGAATGGAATACTTGCATGTCTTCTTTGTTTTGTACCCACTCCTGCTTTTGGCTACCAAATCATAAGCTAATTCTGATGACAGTGTGGAGGTGGCGGCAGCAGCAGCATCAGGAGGAAGCCACATGGTGACACAAGGACAGTGTGGAGGTGGCAGCATCAGGAGACCAGAGAGTGGCAAGGTGACATAGACTCCTCCAGAAGAAGCTTAATCGCGAAATGCGCGTAGAGGGGATAGTGGCTGCATTCTCATTCATATCCGTGTATGTCTTCCATTTAGATACTTCTGCCCATTAGTCATGCACCTTGCACTTTATTATTTAATTAGTGTTGGCATTCATTTTCAGGCCAATTATGTTGTAGGATTAGATACAGTGTGGATGTATTATTTTTTTTACCCTTTTTGTCTTATTATCATGCAATAATCCTATGGCTCCCACTTGAATTAACTCTAAACTTATGTTTTTTGGCATTTGGATTGTTGTATATTTGTCTGCATTTACACAGGAAGGCTATGTATTGTCACATGTTGCTATTTTATTGGATTCCCTACCATCATGTTGTATTTATTTGTCTTTTTAATCATGATTAATAAAAATTGATTAGTGTATTAGGATATAAATTTCACTCATCTTTTTTTGAAGGTATAGTGTTGAGGTGGCAGCAGCTTCAGGAAACCACAGAATGGCAAGGTGACATAGTATGGATGAGGCAGCAGCATCATGAGACCACAGAGTGGCAAGATGACATAGTGTGGAGGTGGCAGCATCATCAGGAAACCACAGAGTGACTCGTTGATAGAGTGGGGAGGTGGTTGGCAATACTAGTACAAGCTGAAGATGGTGGGTGAAAGAAGGATCACTTGGCATCAGATGTGTGGCATCAGGCGGGTGGCAGCATCAGAATAGTAGCTGAGGCAGGTAGCCAGAAGAAACCGGTCTCTTTTGTCAAAGTGTTGGTGTGGCACCATGGATGATCTAGTATGATGCATCAGGCATTGTTGTGCGGAAATGCTGGCTGATCCACGCCTGATTCATCTTAACAAAGGTCAGTCTTTCCACATTTTGGGTGGACAGGCGAGTTCTTCTTGGGGTAAATATGGCCCCTGCCTCACTAAAACACCCGTTCTGATGCCACACTACTAGCTGGGCAGGACAGCTTTTCCAGGGCAAACTCTGCCAGTTGCAGCCACAAATCCTGTTTGGCTGCCCAGTAGTTCAGCGGATCTTCAATATAGGGCGGCAGAGTGCTGTCCAAGTATGCCTCCAACTGCTGGTTCAGGTCCTGCTCCAGGTCTAGCTGCTGCTGCTGAGTGGTTTCTTCACTATGTGGGTAAAAGCTGCTCATCAGCGACTCTAGACTCAGGCTGATGCTGATGGAGCTGGTGCTGCGAGAGAATGGACGATGGCGCAGATAGACAGTGGCCAACTGACTACATAGAATGTCTCTATAGTAGTTCAGTTTGTCCTTCTCTCAGTGGGTGTAAAAAAAGGCCCCCATTTTGGACCGGTAGCGAAGGTCCAACAAGGTGGAGAGCCAGAAGTCATCCCTCTGTCGAATGGTGACAATTCGGCTGTCACTACGCAAGCAAGTGAGCATGCATCAGGCCATTTGTGCAAGTGACTCGGAGAGACACCCTGCCTCCATCTCCACTGCATACTGCCACGGTGTGTCTGGTCCTCTGCCTCGTCTTCCTCATCGCCCTGTAGCTTCTCTGGCTGGTCCTGGTCATGCTCCTCCTCTCCTGTCACCTATGTAGAAAAACCACCCATTTTGATACACATTGCTTGTGCTTAAATGTCCTCCTCCTCCAGTTCAGCCCCCACTGGGCTTATGTGGCCATGAGATATAGGTGCCACGTCTCCAGTCCCCTGACCAGCCAGATTTACCAGCATCTGTTCCAGGACATGAAGCAGTGGAATGACCTTGTTCATCCCATAGTCCTGGTGACAGACAAATAACATGACCTCCTCAAAGGGCCTAAACAAACAGCAGGTGTCACACATGAGCTGCCACTGGCTGACATCGCAGTTACACAAGGGAGTACTCCTGACCGCTTGGATTATCAAGAAATCGTTTATGGCCTTTCTCTGTTCATATAGTTGGTCCAACATATGGAGGGCGGAATTCCAACAGGTGGAAAAGTCGCATATCAGCCTATGTTGGGTTATGCCGTTCTGCCACTGCAGCTCAAGGAGGGTGTGCTTTGCAGTGTACGAGTGGCTGAAGTGCATGCACAGTTTCCTGGTTATTTTCAGGATGTCTTGCAGATAGGTCACCATGGTTCCAATTTATAGTTGTTGCAAAGAGAGACAGGATTCGATTTCTTGATGAAGGACATAGAGCAGTTCCTCCCCTGTGTGACTCTGTTCGCCCAGGCAAACGAGGTGCAGAACAGTGTGACACTGCCGTGCCCTGCACATGTGGTATGCTGGAGAGGCACTGTGAATTGTCCCTGCTTTGGAGGCTAAGGACATGGTGAAGGATAAAGAGGCAGAGGCGAACATTGTCGCAGGACCAATGGTGTGACAACGTGGAGGTGGAAGCAGCGTTACCTAGCCAAGTTGCTGGCTGTGCAGGAACAACATTCACCCAGTGGGCCGTAAATGACATGTATTGTCTCTGACCTTAGTTACAGCTCAACATGTTGGCACTACTGTGCACTTCGGCAGACACCGACAGGCTTAAGGACTGGCCCACCTTCTGTTCTACATGTGTGTGCAGGGCTGGTACTGCTCTTTTGGCAAAGAAATGACAACCATGGGACTCTCCACATCGGCACAAGCCATCAGTTCACTGAAAGGTGCAGAGTCCACCACTTGGAAAGGGAGGGACTTCAGGACCAGCATCTTGGCCAGGAGCATGTTCAGCTTCTGAGCCGTTGGATGAGTGCACGCATACTGTTGTCTCTTGGTAATTGCTTCGGTGATCAATTTCTGACTGAATGACTGACGAGGAGTAGCAGGAGCAACAGATGATGGGAAGGACAGACAGCTCCCTTCTGCTGAGGTGGTGGAGCCTTGACTGCCTGATATCGGCTGCGTGCCACTGGGTGATGCAGCAGTTGCTACGGCAGGCTGGAGCACCACATCGGAGCCACGGTTTTTCCAGGCCACTTTATTGTGACGCTGCATATGTTGACGCAGGGCCGTGGTGCCCACATTGGTACCCTGGCCACTCTTTACCTTCTGCCAGCAGATTCTACATATGGCCATGTTTACCTCCTGCGGCTGCATAACAAAAAACTGCTGCGCCGCCGAGTAGGTGATTTTACCCCAAACACTACGCACTGACTGACTGCTACCGCCGCTGCCTCCTGTGAGCCCATGCACCACTTCCCGGGCAAGTAGGCTCGTGCAAAGCGGGTGGTCTACCCTGGGCATGTTTGGCTACCGACCTCCCACTGCTACCACCCTGCTGACACTCCCGGCCACAATAGCGACTTGCTGTCTCCGCCACTGCCTTATGGGCAATCTGCCACTTTCTTCTCCCTATGATGATGAAGCCCCTTCATCACCCGGCTCCAGCTACATCATCACCATTGAGTACTGTCTGCACGTCACTGATGTCCTCCTCAACCATCTCTGGGTCAGGAGCCTGACCGCTCACAACACCAGTTCCCACACCCCTCTCCTCATCACTACTTGCCCGCCTAGTGGAGGAAGCATTGGATGTCTCCTCCGCATCTTGGTTTGCCAGTAGCTGCTGACTGTCTTCTAGTAGCTCATCTTCACTGTATAGTGGAGCTGAGCCCACAGCATACAATACTTCTCTGGCTGAGGGAACAGAAAAGGACAGAGGCAGGTGAGGCCACAGGGCCTGCTCCCGGGCCATGCCAACTAAGGGTTGTGTCTGACAAACCCACCGACTATTGGCCAGGGGTGTCTGATGTCACTTAAGACGAAGTCACAGAGTCAACCATTCAAGAACCACTGGGTTGCTGGTCAATACACGACCGCTAGCTGACATTGGGAGCTCAGGCCTCTCAAAGTGTCCCCTGTTGCCATGGCCCCTTACTCTGCTGCAACCTCTGCCTGCGCCAGAAACATTTATGCCTCTGCCACTCCCCTGTGCAGGGCCTGGCACTTCTCTGTCTGACATACTGTTAGATCAAATAAATAAAATAAAAATCAAATTAAAACACCCCAAAAAAGTCTGTAATTTTCTCACTTAACCACACAATGGCTAATAAGCCCTTTTTCCCCCCACTAATACACACAAAAAAGGGCTATAGAATATATAACTGCACCGCTGAACTGCAAATATATATATATTTTTTCCCACTTACACATTCCACAAAAGGGCTTTAGAACATATAACTTCACCGCTGAATAGCAAATATATTTTACTTTTGCCACTAATACACGACAAAAAGGGCTTTATAACATATAACTGCACCGCTGAACGGCAAATAAACTGCCTTTTCAAAAAAAAAAGTCGGCACCAAAAAAAGCCTTTAGCTTTGATTATGGCATGCATTCGCTGTGGCATTGTTTCAATAAGCTTCTGCAATGTCACAAGATTAATTTCCATCCAGTGTTGCATTAATTTTTCACCAAGATCTTGCATTGATGATGGTAGAGTCTGACTGCTGCGCAAAGCCTTCTCCAGCACATCCCAAAGATTCTCAATGGGGTTAAGGTCTGGACTGTGGTAGCCAATCCATGTGTGAAAATGATGTCTCCCGCTGTCTGAACCACACTGTCACAATTTGAGCCCGATGAATCCTGGCATTGTCATCTTGGAATATGCCTGTGCCATCATGGAAGAAAAAAATCCATTGATGGAATAACCATTCTTGGAGCACATACTGTTGCTGAACCTAGACCTGACCAACTGCAGCAACCCCAGATAATAGCACTGCCCCCACAGGCTTGTACAGTAAGCACTAGGCATGATGGGTGCATCACTTCATCTGCCTCTATTCTTACCCTGATGCGCCCATCACTCTGAAACAGGGTAAATCTGGACTCATCAGACCACACGACCTTCTTCCATTGCTCCAGAGTCCAATCTTTATGCTCCCTAGCAAATTGAAGCCTTTTTTTTTTCTGGTTTGCCTTACTGATTAGTGGTTTTCTTACAGCTACACAGCTGTTCAGTCCCAATCCCTCATTACTGAGTTCATGTTTGGAAGTTGGATTTCTGTTTTGGGGGGGTTTAGTTTTTTTTTGGAGGTGTGGTCCTAAACTTTTGATCAGCTGAAAAACAGCCTGTTTCAGTTTATTCATTGTTTTCATTAAATTGAATGCTCAAAAAATGTTTTGTCTCACTCCAATTTCTTCTTGTTGCATGTTGAAGCTCTACTTGGAACCTTGTTAAGATCCAGCCATGCTAAATATGATTTTTTGCCATTTTTCAAGTAGTCTTAAACTTTTGATCAGGACTGTATATTTTACTTTTGCCACTAATACAAGCCACAGAAGGCTTTAGAACATATAACCGCACCGCTGAACGTCAAATATATTTTTTATTTTCCACTTATACACACCACAAAAGGCTTTAAAACATATAACTGCACCGCTGAACTGCAAATATATTTTACTTTTGCCACTAATAGGCGACAAAAAGGGCTTTGGAACATAGAACTGCACCGCTGAACGGCAAATATATTTTAATTTTGCCACTAATACGCGAAAAAAAGGGCTTTAGAACATATAACCGCACTGCTGAACGGCAAATATATTTTACTTTTGCCACTATTACACGACAAAAAAGGTTTTAGAAAATATAACTGCACCGCTGAACAGGGCTGTAATTTATGCACTAATAAGCCCCTTTTCCCACTAATAAAAATGCTTTAGAACATTTAACTACACCGCACAAGGGCAAATAAGACATATAAATATTTCCCTGTACCTCCTGGATACGGTGCACAACCCTTGCGGCCTACCCTTGGTCGTGGTAAAGAAAAGTAGAATAAATAGTTAGGGGGCACTCGGCTATCTGGGACCAATGGATATTCAATACAATATTAATTATAATGTAATAAATGTATTCAATAAACTATATGTGTAAATGGAATTACAATTATAATATCATCCACATCAGGTAACATGACCTTTCACAATTATAAAAAGGCACCAATAAAATACATACATACACTATTCAATCATAAACAAAAACTCCAAGTAAAACACTAATATAAAAAAGTGAATATTTTAAGAAATATGCAATATACACATATAGGTACGCAAAAAATACGCAGTCTTGGGTTGAGACTGTTCAGAGAGCTCCTAATGAAGAAGCGCTGATTTGTAGGTGGAGGATTATTGTGGCTATCCTCCAACTTGGCAAAGGTAGACCAATATATTCCAGTCCTCAAAGTCACAAACTGCTGATTCACAAGAGGTTGATAGTATGAACTATATGACAAAAGGAGCAGCACTGTATATTATAAAATGTCAATGGATAACCCCTACAGTTGTAACTCAGTATCTGAATTTTTCAGTGAAGGTAACATAAATAATTTATTGTGAAAGTTAATGTGTCTAAAACAGAAACTTTAAAAGAAAGAAAAGATCCTTGCATCTCAAGAGCAGGGATTTAGGTCAAAAGCTTAGGGCAAGGACCTCAAAGGTAGTATTTTCCGAAATACTGCCTGTACCACGAGCCACACAAGAAAGGCAGTGGGAGATTAGGGAGATTAACAAGTGGCTAAAGAACTGGTGTAGGAAGGAGGGGTTTGGGTTCCTGGAGAACTGGGCCGACTTTTCTATCGGCTACAGGCTCTATCGTAGGGATGGGCTGCACCTCAATGGGAAAGGGGCAGCTGTGCTGGGGAGAAAGATGGCTAGAAGGTTGGAGGAGTGTTTAAACTAGGGACTGGGGGGGAGGGAAATTACATTATAGGAGGGGAAGATAGGGCAGATAGAGACCGGGGGCAATGTAGTGGGACTGGGGGAGGAATGGAAGGAGGGACTAGAACAGTTCAGAAGGAAAGGTGTAGGGTAAAAAATATACATAAGCCTCTCAAATGTATGTATACTAATGCCAGAAGACTGACTAATAAAACTCGGGAGCTGGAATTAGTGATGTATGAGGAGAACTATGACATAGTGGGAATAACTGAGACATGACTGGATGATAGCTATGACTGGGCAGTTAATGTACAAGGTTACAGTCTGTTTAGAAAGGATCGTCAAAACCGGAGAGGGGGAGGGGTTTGCCTTTATGTAAAGTCTTGTCTAAAGCCCACACTCCATGAAGATATAAGTGAGGGACATGAACATGTGGAGTCACTGTAACTAAAAACTGTGCTAAAACAACCAATTTTTTGGTCACCTTGCCCTATAAAGTGTAATAATGAATGATCAAAAAAAATCATATGTACCCAAAAATGGTACCAATAAAAATGTCAACTCTTCTAGCAAAAAACGAAACCTTGCACAAGACGATTGACAGAAAAATGAAAAAATATATGGAGTTTAGAAAATTGAGACACAAAAACATATTTTTTTTCAAAATGCTTTATTATGTAAAGCTGAAACAAAGAAAGTAGAAATATTTGATATAATTACGTCCGTAACAACCTGCTCCATATAAATAGCACATGATCTACCCTGTCAGACGAATGTTGTAAAAAATAAAAACAATACCTTGCCTCACATAAAACGTAATATAGAGCAATTAAAACTGTCACCTCATCCCCTAGTTTACAAAATGGGGTCACTTTTTGGAAGTTTCTACTGTAAGAGGGCATCAGGGGGGCTTTAAATGGAACATGGCATCTAAAAACCAGGAGCTAAAAACAACAATAAATTACTAATGGGAGTTTACTATAAACCACCTAATATACCAGAGTCCACAGAAAATCTACTACTAAACGAGATAGACGAGGTGGCAAATCCTAATGAGGTGGTTATTATGGGGGACTTCAACTACCCAGATATAGACTGGGAAACTGAAACTTGTATATCTCATAAGGGAAACAGGTTCTTGGCAATAACCAAAGACAATTACCTCTCCCAATTGGTTCAGGACCCAACTAGAGGGACTGCCATACTGGACTTAGTATTAACCAATAGGCCTGACAGAACAACAGACGTGCAGGTTGGGGGACACCTGGGAAATAGTGACCATAAAGTAATAACCTTCCAATTATCATTCAAAAGAGCGTTTCTACAGGGAGGAACAAAAATACCAAACTTCAAAAAAGCTAAATTTAGCCAACTAAGAGAGGCCATAGGCCTAACTAACTGGGACGAAGTCCTCAAAAATAAAAATACAGCCACAAAATAGGATATCTTTAAAAACATCCTAAAATCTCATTGTGAGAGGTACATACCATATGGGAATAAAAGGTTAAGAAACAAAAAGAAACCGATGTGGATAAATAGAACTGCAAAGAAAGCAATAAATGACAAAAAGAAAGCATATAAATCACTAAAACAGGAGTGTAGCACGGAAGCACTGAAAAACTATAAGGAACAAAATAGAACATGTAAAAAACAAATAAAAGCAGCCAAACTAGAGACCGAGAGATTAATTGCCAAAGAGAGTAAAACTAACCCTAAAATGTTCTTCAATTATATAAATGTTAAAAAGTATAAATCTGAAGGTGTCGGCCCTTTAAAGATTAATGAGGGGGGAGTCTCAGAGAGCGACGAGGAGAAAGCAAAGCTGTTAAATATTTTTTTCTCCAATGTATTCACTGAGGAAAATAAACTGTCAGATGACATGCAGATTGTAAAAATAAATTCCCCATTGAAAGTGTCCTGTCTGACCCAGGAAGAAGTACATCAGCGACTTAAAAAGATTAAAATAGACAAATCGCCAGGACCGGATGGCATACACCCCCCCGTATCCTAAGGGAATTAAGTAATGTCATAGCCAGACCCTTATTTCTGATATTTGCGGACTCTATACTGACAGGGAATGTCCCACAGGATTGGCGCATGGCAAATGTGGTGCCAATATTCAAAAAGGGTCCAAAAACAGAGCCTGGAAACTATAGGCCGGTAAGTTTAACATCTGTTGTGGGTAAACTGTTTGAAGGTTTTCTGAGAGATGCTATCTTAGAGCATCTCAACGGAAATAAGCAAATAACGCCATATCAGAATGGCTTTGTGAGGGATCGGTCATGCCAAACTAATTTAATCAGTTTCTATGAGGAGATAAGTTCTAGACTTGACAGCGGCGAATCAATGGATGCCGTATATCTGGACTTCTCCAAAGCATTTGACACTGTACCACATAAAAGGTTAGTATATAAAATGAGAATGCTCAGACTGGGAGAAAACATCTGTATGTGGGTAAGTAACTGGCTCAATGATAGAAAACAGAGGGTGGTTATTAACGGTACACACTCAGATTGGGTCACTGTCACTAGTGGGGTACCTCAGGGGTCAGTATTGGGCCCTATTCTGTTCAATATATTTATTAATGATCTTGTAGAAGGCTTGTATAGTAAAGTATTAATTTTCGCAGATGACACTAAACTGTGTAAAGTAATTTTGAATTTACTACTACAGAGAGATCTAGATAGATTGGAGGCTTGGGCAGATAAGTGGCAGATGAGGTTTAACACTGACAAATGTAAAGTTATGCACATGGGAAGGAATAATGCAAGTCACCCGTACATACTAAATGATAAAACACTCGGTAACACTGACATGGAAAAGGATCTAGGAATTTTAATAAACAGCAAACTAAGCTGCAAAAATCAGTGTCAGGCAGCTGCTGCCAAGTCCAATAAGATAATGGGTTGCATCAGAAGGGGCATAGATGCCCGTGATAAGACCATAGTCCTACCACTTTACAAATCGCTAGTCAGACCACACATGGAGTACTGCATACAGTTCTGGGCTCCTGTAAACAAGGCAGACATAGCAGATCTGGAGAAGGTCCAGAGGAGGGCAACTAAAGTAATAACGGGAATGGGGCAACTACAGTACCCTGAAAGATTATCAAAATTAGGGTTATTCACTTTAGAAAAAAGACGACTGAGGGAGATCTAATTAATATGTATAAATATATCAGGGGTCAGTACAGAGATCTATTCCATCATCTATTTATCCCGAGGACTTTGACTGTGATGAGGGGACATCCTCTGCGTCTGGAGGAAAGAAGGTTTGTACACAAACATAGAAAAGGATTCTTTACGGTAAGAGCAGTGAGACTATGGAACTCTCTGCCTAAGGAGGTGGTGATGGTGAGTACAATAAAGGAATTCAAGAGGGGCCTGGATGTATTTCTGGAGCGTAATAATATTACAGGCTATAGCTACTAGAGAGGGGTCGTTGATCCAGGGAGTTATTCTGATTGCCTGATTGGAGTCGGGAAGGAATTTTTTATTTCCCTAAAGTTGGGAAAATTGGCTTCTACCTCACAGGGCTTTTTTTTTGCCTTCCTCTGGATCAACTTGCAGGATAACAGGCCGAACTGGATGGACAAATGTCTTTTTTCGGCCTTATGTACTATGTTACTACTATGTTACTATCTCAAGAGCATCAATCTTTTTTGTTGAGTAATTGTGATTATTAAAAAATAAGTTCAGATTTTCTTGGATAATTCATCTTACCCTTTTTTCTAAGTCAGAACAAATAAATGTGGTGTACACAAGTATAACTATAAAATAGAGGTGAGCAAACCTTTTGTGACTCGGTTTATTTCAGGTTCACTTTTTCAAAAAGTTCTTTTTAGGGCTGTTTCACACGAGCGGATGCCGTGCGTGACATCCGCTCCGTGAATGACAGCCAAGACCCGATGCAGACTGCAGAAGCACAGAGCATTAACATGATTGATAATGCTCCGTGCCTCTCTGTGATCTCTTTACTACAAAATCACGGTGACAACTTTATCTCACTGTGATTTCGTAGTAAAGAGATCACAGAGAGGCACGGAGCATTATCAATCATGTTAATGCTCCGTGCTTCTGCAGTCTGCATCGGGTCTTGGCTGTCATTCACGGAGCGGATGTCACGCACGGCATCCGCTCGTGTGAAACAGCCCTTAGCCCCAAACAAATTTTACCCGAATGTAAGTTGCTCCAATTGCCCTAAAAATTGGTACATAACTCTTTAAAGTCTCCTAGTCTCCTAGTCTCCATTATCACAATACATAACTTCCAAAAATTTCCATTTATGAGGACAGATGCTTCTTAAACACACAAAGTGTTATGGGAAAAAAGAAGCAGTTTGTTGGGGGACCGAGTATCCAAATGTTATGCCTTAATGGTGGTGGAATACCTACCCAAATCACATACATAGGTGTCAGAAAAAAGAGTGGCTTGTTGGTACCAAGCCTCCAAAAGTTATGTGTTAACGGGGGCAAAAAACGTGTGTGTATTTATGCACTCACAATTGATAATTGTCAGAAGAAAAGGTGGCTTGTTCAAAACGAGTCTATAAAAATTATCCCTTTTTTTGGGAGAAGCAGGAGTACAGTGTGGAAAGGGTAAGGTAATAGTGACATGTAGTAGCAGTAGTAGAAGCATAACATGTAACAGACAAGGCAATTGATCGGCTGTTTAGGGGTAGTAAAACAGGGTGGCCCACGAAAAAGTAGCCTGCCTCCAGTAATGATTATGGTTGAGCCAACCCGAGCTGGAAAGTTCGGGTTCGTACCGAACTTTAGGATTTTTGGACCCCAGACCCGAACATTTCCGTAAAAGTTCGGGTTCGGTGTTCTGCGCTTTCATGGCGCTTTTTGAAAGGCTGCACAGCAGCCAATCAACAAGCGTCATACTACTTGCCCCAAGAGGCCATCACAGCCATGCCTACTAATGGCATGGCTGTGATTGGCCAGAGCAGCATGTGACCCAGGCTCTATATAAGCTTGAGTCACGTAGCGCTGCACGTCACTCTGCTGTTACAAGTGTAGGGAGAGGATGCTGCTGGACTTATGATTTCAGGGAGAGAATAGGAGAGAATCTAACTCAGCGTTTTACCTAGAAATAGTTGTGTGGGTGCAGGAAACAATCGTTTTACCCTGCCCTGAGGCCATTTTATGCAAGCTCAGAGCACCAGCACTGCATCTGAGCTTTTGGGACATTGCAAATCACCATTTTTTTTTGCAAACTACAACATCTGGATTAGTCAGTGTGCAATTTAAGGTAGAAATACACCCATCATTTTCTAGGGTTTCAAAAACACACTATTTTTTTTCGAAAAGCAGTATTTTCCAGATCTGCAAGTGTTAAATTCAAGTTTAATATATACAGCTTTAATATTCTGTTACCAAAAAAATACTTTTTGGGCAATCTACAACATCTGTATTAGTCAGTGTGCAATTTAAGCTAGAAATACACCCATCATTTTCTGGGGTTTGAAAAACACACTTTTTTGACAAAAAACACTATTTTCGGGCCTTGCAGCATCAGCACGTGTGAAATTACAGGCTTATATACTGCTGGCAAATTCAGTTGTAAAACAAACACTCGTTTGGGCACAAAAAATTTCATTGGCAGCCTCTGATGCAGATGTCATTGTGAGATAGACCCTTAATACATTTGGGTTACATTCAGAGATTTTAAATACCGCCATTTGGTGCACCAATATTGAATTCAGACCTACACTGGTTCAGACCGTGTGAGATACACCCTCTACATAAAGGGGTTTGAATCAGGCATTAGAAATACAGCCATTTGAAATACAGCCATTTTGTGCAAAGATATATTTACTTCAGGCCTACACTGGTTCAGGCCCTGTGAGATACTCCCTCTACATACAGGGGTTTGAATCAGGCATTAGAAATACAGCCATTTGAAATACTGCCATTTTGGGCAAAGAAATATTGAATTCAGGCCTACACTGGTTCTGACCGTGTGAGATACTCCCTCTACATACAGGGGTTTGATTCAGGGATTTGAAATACAGCCATTTGAAATACAGCCATTTTGTGCAAAGAAATATTTACTTCAGGCCTACACTGGTTCAGACCGTGTGAGATACCCCCCTACATACAGGGGTTTGATTCAGGGATTTGAAATACAGCCATTTAGGGCAAATAAATATTTACTTCAGGCCTACACTTGTTCAAACCGTGTGAGATACCCCCTCTACATACAGGGGTTTGAATCAGGGATTTGAAATACAGACATTTAGGGCAAATAAATATTTACTTCAGGCCTACACTTGTTCAGACCGTGTGAGATACCCCCTCTACATACAGGGGTTTGAATCAGGCATTAGAAATACAGCCATTTAAAATACTGCCATTTTGGGCAAAGAAATATTGAATTCAGGCCTACACTGGTTCTGACCGTGTGAGATACTCCCTCTACATACAGGGGTTTGATTCAGGGATTTGAAATACAGCCATTTTGTGCAAAGAAATATTTACTTCAGGCCTACACTGGTTCAGACCGTGTGAGATACCCCCCTACATACAGGGGTTTGAATCAGGGATTTAAAATACAGCCATTTAGGGCAAATAAATATTTACTTCAGGCCTACACTGGTTCAGGCCCTGTGAGATACTCCCTCTACATACAGGGGTTTGAATCAGGGATTTGAAATACAGTCATTTCAAATACAGCCATTTTGTGCAAAGAAATATTTTCTTCACGCCTACACTGGTTCCGACCGTGTGAGATACCCCCTCTACATACAGGGGTTTGAATCAGGCATTTGAAATATAGCCATTTGAAATACAGCCATTTTGTGCAAAGAAATAATTAATTTAGGCCTACACTGGTTCAGACCATGTGAGATACACCCTTTACATACTGTCGTTCTATTCTACTATTAATTAAACACCCATTTAGGGCAAGATCCTAAATTCGAAAAATATGAGGAGAGCATCAAATAAGGGATGTGGCCCAGGTCGTGGTGCTGCTGGTGTTGCTCGTGTTGCAGGGAGAGGATGTGGTCGATCTGTGCCAGCTACACGCTCAAGTGAAACCCCTTCCTCAGGTGCGCGTAGGCGACTAAAACCTGCAGCGGTATTTGGTCGGGCCTAATGCTGCACTACGAATGGTGAGGTCTGAACAAGTACAGACGATAGTAGATTGGGTTGCTGACAGTGGATCCAGTTCCTTCACATTGTCTCCCACCCAGTCTCCTGCCGAAAGACCACAGTTGGTACCTGCAGCCGATGTCCATCAGTCTTTCACCTCACCCCCTTGCAAATCAGCCAAGCAGTCGGAACCCCAAGTCATGCAGCAGTCTCTTCTGCTTTTTGATGACTCTGTTAGCAGGGTTTCCCAGGACCATCCACCTAGCCCTGCCCCAGAAGTGGAAGAGATTGAGTGCATCGATGCCCAACCACTTATCTTTCAAGATGAGTACATGGGAGGACCATCGCAGCACGTCTCGGATGATGACGAAACACAGGTGCCAACTGCTGGGGCTTTCGAAAGTGTGCAGACCGACAAGGAAGGCAGGGGTGAAGACTGGGTGGAAGATGAGGTCCTCGAGCCCACATAGAATCAAGGTCATGCGAGTGACCGATTTAGTTCGGAGGAAGAGGCGGTGGTTGCACAGAGCAACCAACACAGCAGAAGAGGGAGCATGGTGCAAAAGCGGAGTGACGTCCTCTAGACAGTATGCCTGCTACTGCCCACCGCAGCAAGAAACCGAGCACACCAAAGCCAGCTACAAGGAGTTCCTTGGCGTGGCAGTTCTTCAGACAATGTGCTGAAGACAAGACACGAGTGTTTGCACGCTGTGCAATCAGAGCCTGAAGCGAGACATAAACGTTCTTAACCTGAGCAAAACCTGCATGACCAGGCATTTAAGTGCAAAGCACGAGCTGCAGTGGAGTAGACACTTCAAAAACCAAGAAAGGTCTCTGACTCCTCCTGCTTCCTCTTCTGCTGCAGTCGTGGCCTCTTCATCCACCTCTGGATTGACAGTGCCACCTGGCACCCCGCAAACACCTGGGTCACCAAGCATCTCCACAATCTCCCACAGAAGCTTTCAGCTCTCTATATTCCAAACGCTGGAGGGGAAGAGGAAGTA
This sequence comes from Bufo bufo, assembly GCF_905171765.1. Lineage (NCBI taxonomy): Eukaryota > Metazoa > Chordata > Amphibia > Anura > Bufonidae > Bufo > Bufo bufo. Next base: position 117,162,525 of record NC_053395.1, on the reverse strand, counting down.
CCCCCCCTACCCACCCGCGATCCCTAGCCCTGAATGCCAGCATTTCTAAATTACTGGCCTTTGAAATGCTGTCATTCCGTCTGGTGGAGACGGAGAGTTTTAAAAGCCTTATGGCGGTGGCTGTCCCACAGTACGTCGTGCCCAGCCGCCACTACTTTTTAAAACGAGCCATCCCTTCCCTTCACAAGTAGGGGACAAAATCAGGTGTGCACTGCGCAACACCATCTGTGCAAGGTGCACCTGACTACGGATACGTGGACCAGTAAGCACGGTCAGGGCCGTTATATCTCCATAACAGCACACTGGGTAAAAGCAGTGGTGGCTGGGCCTGAGGCGGATAGCAGTTTGGCGCATGTCCTTCCACCACGAGGATTGCAGGGCGCTTCAGTTTGCCTCCTGTTGCTTCCTCCTCCTACTCTGCTTCCTCATCCTCTACCAGCTCCTCATCCGGTCAGCGTAACACCTTCACCACCAACTTCAGCACAGCCAGGGGCAAACTCACGGGTGAATCGCTCGGCGGAACAGCACCACTTCACCGCCAATGACTGGGCCTCCATGTCAGAACCTCCCAGGGAGCCAGTAGTGGGATGCGGAACCCACTGGCAGTAAGCAGCTGACAGCCCAGAACGCGGTACAAGTTTAGGGATAATCCAAGAGGGGTAGTCAATATCCAATCCGGGTCGAGGCAGGCAGCAAAGGTTCAAGGCGGAAGACAGTCCAGGGGTCAGTAGCAGGGAAGGATACAAAGAAACAACAGGCAATAGCAGGATCTGCAGGGAGGCTAGGTGTTCACCATAAGGTGGAATAACTCAGCAATGAACCAGAGCTCAGGCCAGGTCTTTATAGCCAGGGAAGGTAGGAACCACCCTCCCCAGGAACCAATGGCAGGCGAGGAAGGTGGAAGGTGTGTACTGGGAATCTCCCTCAGCAAGGCTCACACCTGACAGCCGGATAATGCAGGAACTCTATGCACCCGAAAATGTGCGAGCAGCCTGTGTACTGCGCACACGCCGTGCACCCACACCTCGGGCACCAGGTGTTCTACCGAGCTGAAGGGGAACCCGTGCCCTGCGCCGCGCCCGTGGTCCCAGAGTAGGGGTAACACCCCCTGCTTCCTGACAGAGCCCCCCACCAAGGAGCGGCCTCCGGACGCGACCCTGGGAAGGCCTCTCGGGGTGAGCCCGATGGAACGCCCGCACCTTGGCGGCCGCATGGACATTCCCCAAGGGCTCCCAGGAACGCTCCTCGGGACCGTACCCCTTCCAGTGGATGAGATACTCCAGGACCCCACGCCGGCGGCGGGAGTCCAGGATCTCCTGGACTTCATACTCATCATCGTTATTCACCTGGATGGGAGGTGGTGGAGCAGGTGCCCGGTCAGGGAACGGGTTGGCACGGTGTGGTTTCAACAAGGACACGTGGAATACCGGGTGGATTCCCAGGGAAGTAGGCAACTGGAGCTTGGCTGCAACGTTGTTGACCATACTCACGATCTCAAAGGGACCAAGGTAACGGGGTCCCAGTTTTCGGGAGGGACAGGACAGCTTGAGGTGCTGTGTGGAAAGCCACACCTTGTCCCCGTCTTTGTACCTGGGGAATTCTGTGCGTCTACGGTCTGCCTGCATCTTGTGCCGCTGCTGAGCGGCCTGGAGTTGCTGCGTTAGGGTCCGCCTCAGTTCTCGTAGGAGCCGGAGTCGTTGAGCCACTTCAGGCACTGGGACATCAAGGGGGAGATCCGGGAGAGTTGCGGGATGATAGCCATAGTTGGCATAGAATGGTGAGAGCCCGGTGGAGGAATGAAGCTGATTGTTGAAGGAAAATTCCGCGAAGGGGAGATGGCTCACCCAGTCGTCTTGTAGATGGGATGTGTAACAGCGAAGGAACTGTTCGAGGGTTTGGTTGGTCCTTTCGGTCTGCCCATTGGACTGGGGGTGATAGGCAGAAGACAGGCTGCGAGTGATATGAAGGCTACGGCAAAACTGGGTCCAAAAGCGGGAGGTAAATTGTGAGCCCCGGTCTGAGACGATGGAATCAGGGAGCCCGTGCAACCGGAACACGTGTTGGAGGAACAACTCTGAGGTTTTTTGGGCCGTCGGGAGACCGGAGGTCGGAATGAAGTGGGACATCTTGGTACATCTGTCCACCACCACCATTATGGTGGTACAGGCTTGTGAAGGCGGTAAGTCCACAATGAAATCCATGGCTATGTTGCGCCATGGAAGGGTTGGCACTGGCAGAGGCTGTAATAACCCAACAGGTTTTGAGGTGGGACGTTTGTAGAGTGCACACACGGAACAAGACTCTATGAAGGAGCGTACGTCGGCTGCCAAAGAGGGCCACCAAAACTGACGTAGGATGCATTCCGTGGTGTTGCGCCTACCTCGGTGGCCTGCTGTGGGGTGGTCATGGTGATGCTGTAGTACAGGCAGTCGCTGGGAGACTGGGACGTAGATCCACTGTTGGTGGTAACAAAGCCCCTGCTTCATTGGCAGATGGGCTGCCTCCTCTGGAGCTGGCATGCTGGCCCGTCGGATCCTCTCGATCAAGGAGTGTTGGGTGGCTAGAAAGTATGCGGCTGGCAGGATCGGTTCCGGAGGTGCAGGATCGGCCTCGGAGGAGCACATACGGGACAAGGCATCAGCCTTGCCGTTCTTGGATCCCGGTCGATAGGTAATCTGGAGGCGAAAACGGGAGAAAAAGAGAGCCCACCTGGCTTGTCGAGGACGCAGTCGCTTGGCACTGCGGAGATATTCGAGGTTGCGATGGTCGGTGTACACCACCACAGGGTTTTCGGCTCCTTCCAGCAAATGTCTCCATTCCTCCAGGGCGTCCTTGATGGCGAGCAGCTCCCTCTCACCCACATCATAGTTGCGTTCGGCCCCGGTGAGTTTGCGGGAATAAAAGGCAACGGGATGGAGAAGCTGCTTCTCCCCTTGGACCTGGGAGAGAACAGCCCCGATAGCCCCCTCGGAGGCGTCGGTCTCCAGAAAAAACGGGCAAGAGGCGTCCGGTTGTACCAGTATAGGTGCCTGTGTGAACAGCCTCTTAAGGTGCTGGAATGCCTGTTGGACCTTCGGGGTCCATTCAAACAGGGTGTTGCTCCTGGTCAGAGCAGTGATGGGAGCGCAGATCGCTGAAAAGTTCTGAATGAATCGGCGGTAAAAATTGGCAAAACCAATGAACTGCTGCACCATCCGCCGATTGCGGGGGACAGGCCAATTCTGGATGGCCTGGATCTTCCTGGGGTCCATCTCCACTCGACCTGGGGATAGGATGTAGCCCAGGAACTCAATGGACGAGACTTCGAAGGTGCTTTTTTCAAGCTTGCCATAGAGACTGTGGGTCCGCAGACGCTGGAGCACCGATTTGACATGCCGTTCATGTTGTGGCAGTGATCTGGAGAAGACAAGGATATCGTCCAGATATACCACAACATGGGTATCCAACAGGTCACGGAAGACGTCATTGATGAAGCACTGAAAAGTGGCAGGGGCGTTACAGAGCCCGAAGGGCATGACAAGGTACTCGTAGTGCCCAAACCGTGAGCGGAATGCTGTCTTCCACTCATCCCCCTCCCTGACACAAATCAGATTGTAGGCCCCACGGAGGTCGATCTTGGTGAAGAAACGGGCATCCTTAACTCTGTCCAGCAAGTCGGGAATGAGAGGGAGTGGGTACCGGTTCTTCTTGGGGATGTCGTTCAGGGCCCGGTAATCGACACAGGGCCGGAGACCCCCATCTTTTTTCCCCACAAAGAAGATGCCGGCCCCAACTGGAGAGGTCGAGGGACGGATGAACCCCTTCGCTAGGCTCTCCTCTATGTAGTCCTTCAGGGCCCTGGTCTCGGGTTCGGACAGATTGTACAAGCGTCCGTACGGCAGTGGGGCTCCAGGGAGCAGGTCAATGGGGCAATCATAAGGCCTGTGTAGTGGCAAGGCGTCTGCTCTTTTTTTTTCAAAAACGTCTGCATAGTCCAGATATTTGTCGGGTAGTCTGTGTTCAACGGTGCCCAGAACCGTAGGAGGGCTAGGAGCCGGAGACGCATGAATAGGAGAACCGGAGGGGGGCGTGAAGGTGATGGAGCCAGAGGTCCAGTTAATCGTGGGGTTGTGTCTCCTAAGCCAGGGGATGCCTAAAATGACTGGAAACAAGGGGGAAGGCACGATGTCCCACACGATCTTCTCGGAATGGTAAAGGCCGATGCGGAGGAACAAGGGATGTGATTCCATGGCGATAGGTCCCGTCTTTAGGGTGCTGCCATCCACCAGATGAAGCTGGGATGGGTTCTTCTTAGGGCGCAACGGGATGCCTAGTTGGGAAGCCAGATCCTTGTCCATAAAACAGCTGCTTGCGCCCGAATCAATGATGGCAGAGAGATCAATATTGTTGTTGTCCAGCTGCAGGGAAACAGGGATGGTGAGATGAGACGAGTTGTTATACATAGGTAGGTTAATGCATACCATGGGTGTCACCGGCCTACCTTCGGGAGGTTTGATGGGACAGTCCTTCAGGAAATGGCCCGGTTTTGCGCAGTATAAACACAGATGCAAGGTTCTTCTCCTGGTTCTCTCCATCGTGGACAGGGGACCCCGAACAGCCCCGATCTGCATCGGCTCCTCCTGGTTACCGTCTGCCGCCACAGGAAGCCTTGAGGGTTCCAACCGGCGCTCCGTTAGAGGCGGGGTCTGATGTCGCTCCTGTCGTCTCTCCCGGAAGCGGCGATCCAGGTGGGTTACTGAGTCCATCAGGCCCCCCAAGGAGCCCGACACCCCAATGCGGGCGAGCTCATCCTTGAGCTGCTCAGACAAACCGATGCGGAACTGGTCAATCAAGGCCACCTCGTTCAAGCCCGTATCCGGGGCTACCTCACGGAATTCCATGATGTAATCCTCCACTGGACGTCTGCCCTGGCGGAGGGTGCGCAAGGTACCCCTGGCGGTTGAAGAACGCAGGGGGTCATCATAAAGTCTTTGCATAGCTGCGGCAAAGGACTTCCAGGATGCCAGCACTGGGTCATCGGCTAGTAGGAGTTGGTGCGCCCAGGTCTGGGGAGGCCCTGAGAGCAAGGAAATTGCCGTGCGTACCTTGACGAAGTCCGTGGCATATGTACGTGGCTTCAGGGAAAACAACAGCTCGCAGGAGATGATGAAGGAGCGGTACTTCCTCCGATCTCCTGAAAACCGCTCAGGGAGGCTGACTGACGGCTCGCTAGAGACCACTTCCAGGGTGCGCGCCGGCGGGGGAGGCGAGGGTGGTAGCGCGGTGCGCTCTGCGATGCGCTGCTCATGTGTGGCAACCCTCTGCAGCAGATGCTCATGACTCGCTTGCATCTCCTGGAAGGCCTGCGTCATGAGGTTAAGTTGCTGGGCCATGGCCGTCATGGGATCCACTGCTTTTGCGGGTTCCATGGTGAAGGCTGAGTTATTCTGTCAGAACCTCCCAGGGAGCCAGTAGTGGGATGCGGAACCCACTGGCAGTAAGCAGCTGACAGCCCAGAACGCGGTACAAGTTTAGGGATAATCCAAGAGGGGTAGTCAATATCCAATCCGGGTCGAGGCAGGCAGCAAAGGTTCAAGGCGGAAGACAGTCCAGGGGTCAGTAGCAGGGAAGGATACAAAGAAACAACAGGCAATAGCAGGATCTGCAGGGAGGCTAGGTGTTCACCATAAGGTGGAATAACTCAGCAATGAACCAGAGCTCAGGCCAGGTCTTTATAGCCAGGGAAGGTAGGAACCACCCTCCCCAGGAACCAATGGCAGGCGAGGAAGGTGGAAGGTGTGTACTGGGAATCTCCCTCAGCAAGGCTCACACCTGACAGCCGGATAATGCAGGAACTCTATGCACCCGGAAATGTGCGAGCAGCCTGTGTACTGCGCACACGCCGTGCACCCACACCTCGGGCACCAGGTGTTCTACCGAGCTGAAGGGGAACCCGTGCCCTGCGCCGTGCCCGTGGTCCCAGAGTAGGGGTAACACCCCCTGCTTCCTGACACTCCATGCGAGACCTGTGTTCCTTGTTGCGCTGTTTCGAGCACTCCACCAATATGGCCAGTGCCGATAACGCGTTACTATCCCACTTCTATGCCTCCTTGGAAAAACGCTCCTGGCGATGATGGAAGAGGATGTGGCACAGGAGAAGGAGGAAGAGGGATCATTTTGTAGGGTTTCCGGCCACTCATTCCCAAGTGGCTCCGAATGTGGGTTCCTGCACCCACAAACCCAAGGTACACAATTGTCCAGCCAGGGAACAGTTCTGGAGGATGAGGAGGTGGAGGATGAGGAGATGGAGGAGGAGGAACCATGTTCACAGCAGGGTGGCACCCGGACCAGCTCATGGCCATCACTGGTGCATGGATGGGGAGATACAGAGGACACAGACGATACACCTCCCACAGAGGACAGCTTTTCCTTGCCTCTGGGCAGCCTGGCACACATGAGCGAATACATGCTGCAGTGTCTTCGCAAACGACCGCCGAGTTGCCCACATTCTAACTTGTGCTGATTACTGGATGGCCACACTGCTGGATCCCCGTTACAAGGACAACGTACCATCCTTAATTCCGTCACTGGAGCGTGATCGTAAGATGCGCGAGTAGAAGCGCACACTGGTAGACGCACTGCTGGTGGCATTCCCACCTGACAGCGTGGGCACAGTGGAATCACAAGGCGAAGGCAGAAGACGAGGAAGAGGTCGCCAACGCAGCTGGGGCACTGCCAGCACCTCAGAAGGCAGGGTTAGCATGGCCAAAATGTGGAAAAGCTTTGTCAGCACGCCACAACAACCGGCACCACCAGCTGATATGGAACGTCTTAGCAGGAGGCAGCATTTCACCAACATGGTGGAGCAGTATGTGTGCACACGCCTACATGTACTGAATGACAGGTCTGCCCCCTTCAACTTCTGGGTCTCCAAATTGGGCACATGGCCTGAGCTTGCACTTTACGCCTTGGAGGTGCTGGCCTTCCCTGCAGCCAGTGTATTATCTGAACGTGTTGTCACGGGATAGAGTCGCAGGTATAAAGATAGAGCGGAGGTGCACCCCCTGAGCTGCCACCTGGTCCCCTGTCCCTGCCTACTTGCACCACCCGCCCTAGGTGATGGGGCGCAACTGGGCAACAGTCCCTGCCCTGAGTAAGTGCAAGTCCTTTGGAGGGTCCTTTTACCTGCAGCTCCAGGGAACTGCAATGGGGGCGCCTTGTGCGCCCTTATACGCAAATTTGTTCCTGGGGCTGTGGGAGAGGGACCTTTTCCTGTCAGATCAGTACATGTCGATGGACCGCGCCATTTTTTGGGCGCGGTACATCGACGATGTATTTATGATCTGGCAGGGAAGTACCAAGGAGTTGGAGGAATTCTTTATGGCATTAAACAAGAACGCCAAAAACATCAAATTAACGTAGAAGTATAGTAAGGAATTTATTGAGTTTCTGGATGTGCAGCTAGAGAGAGGCACTGATGGATGTATAGTGACAAATGTTTTTAGAAAACCTACATCAGTAAACTCATATTTACATGCTTCTTCGTCACATCCTCCACAGATGATTAACTCAATTCCGATTGGACAATACCTACGGGCTCGGAGAATCTGCTCGACGGAGGAAATTTTTGAGCAACAGGCTAAAGTATTAAAGGAGAGATTTACAAGTCGTGGATACAGCCAACGTGCAATTAAAAAGGCTTATAGGAGAGCAAAAACATGCTCTAGGCAGGACTTACTTTTCTCTGAAGTCCAAAAGAGTAAGGATAACAAGACACCAACTACCGCAAACCAACACAGTATACAGACATCTCAGAGTCGGATATATCCGAATCTGATTCAGGATCAAATCCTTCCAAACTAGGCACCAAGAGAAAAGCCAAAAATAAATTTGGGCAATACCATAAAAAATACAATCAAAACATTACATCAAAATGGGTAGGCAACCCACAAAACAAATCTGGAGGCCAGATCACACAGCACACAGAGAGAGGACCAGCACCTGCTGCAGAACGAGCCACCGATATAGCTCCATCATTTTTTTCATCAGCCCCATCCTTTCCGTCTTTGACAGGACCAGTGGTAATAGGGACACCAAATTTAGTTCCATCTCCATTGTCCTCATCCTCAGCTTCTTTACCTCTTTTTTTAGCATCGGGGACACAATTAAGAGACCGGGACAAATGGGGATACCAACCCAAGACGTAGCACTACCTCAAAAAACCACAGACATGCAAGTAATAAATCTGACAAACATTATCCTAGATTCGGAACATGAAAAACTTATACAGAAAGGACTCTCATATACACCGGCACCATATTTTGATTGCTTCACGTGGGTCAAAGATATAAACCTTTTCGCAAGAAAATTAGCTTTACATAAAGAGTTTAAAAATAAAGACAAGGACCCCCATGAAATAATGAAACGGGAGCGTGAAGCAACCAAAATATTAGAAGATTTACAGCTAGAAAGCTCGGGACAAATTCAAGTACCACAACCTCCATTCTCAACTATGACCCCCCAGTCCAAATTCACACCACCATTCACCAAATATAATAACATACAGACATTTGTAGAGCTTGTGACTATAGAACTACAAAAAATCAAAGCAAAGAAGTCACAAATAGGCAGCAATCTAACTAAAAAAGAAAAGACAGCACTACAGGCACTAATAGAAAATAAAAATTTGGAAATCAAACCATCGGACAAAGGGGCCAACATAGTATTAATGGAAAAACAAGAGTATAAAAGAATGGTTATGGACCTTTTACAAGATAAAGGTACATATCTTAAATTACAGAGCAACCCTACAATAAAATTTGTGCAGCAATTGAAGAATATCTTACAACAAGCTAAAGAGAAAAACTTAATAACAAAGGAAGAGTTCAAAATAATGTACAAACCGAATCCAGTTCTTGCGACATTTTATGCGATCCCGAAGATCCATAAAAATCGACATCCAGTCCCGGGACGACCCATCGTCTCCGGTAATGAAAGTCTGTGTGAGGGAATTAGTGGATATGTCGATGAGGTGATATCCCCATTTGTCCCCAGTCTGACATCACATCTGAAAGATACAAAAGATGTTTTGACAAAGTTAGAAAATATACACGTTGAAAAAGGAACATCATTGGCAAGCTTAGACGTAGAGGCTCTATATACCAGCATACAGCACCCTGAGGGCCTGAGAGCAGTAAAATACTATTTGGATGCAAGAGGTATCCAATACAAGGATCATAACCAGTTTGTTCTTACACTACTAGAATTTCTACTCACTCACAATTATTTTGTTTTCGATGGTGATTTTTATTTACAGACAACTGGCACCGCAATGGGCACGAAATGTGCACCAAATTTCGCAAACCTTTTTCTAGGGTGGTGGGAGGAACAAATAGTTTTTTCAGAAGTACACAGTCAATTCACTCAATACATCACGTATTGGGGTCGATATATCGACGACGTGATAATTCTATGGGAAGGCACGCAAGAAGAATTTCACCAATTTGTCAAGATTCTCAATATCAACACTATAGGTCTCAAATTCACAGGTGAAATTCACAAGAACAAACTAAATTTCCTTGACATAGCTCTCAGTCTCTCAGAGGATGGAATCATAATAACAGAAATTTATAGAAAGCCCACGTCAAGCAATAGCCTACTCCACTGGTCCAGTTACCATCCAATCCCATTAAAGAAAGGAATCCCAGTTGGCCAGTACATCAGAGCAAGAAGGAATTGCTCCACTGAGGATGGGTTTGAACGTGAAAGTCAAACTTTATATAAAAAATTTCTAGATCGTGGATACCCAAAAAAAGTACTACATAAAGCCTATCGAAAGGCCAAAGAAGTTGAACGTAGTGACTTATTACAAGATCGCAAAAAGGAAAATACTGAAAAAATAGTGCGCTGTATAGGCACCTACGATATCAAACACAAAGAAGTCAGTAACATTTAAAAAAAATATTGGAATGTTCTAAGAATGGATGAGGACATACAGCAAGTGATTACATCATACCCCTCCATTACATACCGACGAGGACCTAACCTCAGAGAACAACTTGTGCACAGTCACTTTCAGTGGAACTATCAACACACAGAAAAGACCACATGGCTAACCACAAAAGGATCCTATCCGTGTGGCGATTGCCAATTTTGCTGCAAGATGCTAGCTTGTAAAGAATTTGAAAATCCGGTCGATCAGAAGAAGTACAAAATCTCCCAGTATATAAATTGTAAGACTACAGGGGTAGTTTATGCCATACAATGCAGTTGCCCCAAAATATACGTGGGAAAAACAGTACAACAACTCAGAAGAAGAGTATCAAAACACTTCAGTGACATCAATCTAAAAACGGACAACACCCTATCCAGACACGTACAAGCAGCACATAGCGGTAAAAGCGACAGCTTAAAAATATGGGGAATAATAAAAATTAAATCAGGCCCGAGACAGGGCGATATAGATAAAAAACTACAGCAGGAAGAAACGCGCTGGATTTATAGACTAAAAAGCCTTACACCTCAAGGTCTAAACGAAGGCTTCACTTATGCATCATTCCTGTAAATAATATATGAAAATTATGCACACCCTCAAAAAATCATAAATATATGAGAACTATCAGGTATCTAACTATTAATAAATCATGGAGTAGTGGCCAACACCTACCCAAATCACAATCCATATAATAAATAAAAAATCAAAAACATATTAAAAATCAAATCATTACCTCACTGTCCAATCCATCCTAAGTGAAGTTTCCATCTGTGAGTAAAATCAAGAAATAAATAATTGTTAGACAGAACTCCAAATCATGTCTCTACCATATATAAAAGTCACCAAAATAAAATAAATACCAATTAAAATATAAAATTAAAAATTAAAAATTAAAAATTAAAAAATTAAAAATAAAATTTTTAAAAAAATAAATAAATAAAAAATAAATAAATAAATAAATAAATAAAACAAATAAAAATACATCTAAAATAAAATAAAATATATCAATAAATAAATAATTAAAAAATATACACTAAATTCACAAATCACTACCAATACCTTCGAAAATCACATAAGGTATAATGGTATCATGAAATTAATAATTATAAGTATAGAATAAAAATAATTATCAACTAATTAGGGTAAAATTTGTAAGTACACCATCACCATTCTTACTGTCACAAGTAGATAGCCAATTGATATAATTATAATGTAATAAAAGAAGTAAATTGATAAATTTAAAAACAATTGTTCTCACAAAGCACCAAAGTATCACCACAAATATAGAACAACCAATAAATAAATATATAGAATTTATAAATTATCAGACATAAGCAGCCATTACAATAACACCTAGATTAATATATAAAATTAATATACACTTAGTAGAGACCTCACTTCAGATGGCAATACTAACGCTAATAAATCATGAAAACTAGCCAACCAATGGCAAAAAGAATGGAGAAGCAGTGAAGTATTAAAAGGAATAACACCGTGATACAAGTTAAAGACATGCGCACTATCGGCTGAAGAATAATAACATTGAAAATACTCTAAGTCAAATGACATGCGCGAAAACTGACCAACTATCGCGAGAAGACGCACGTCAGTTCTAACTGAATTCAACCAGCCATACAGATTCCAGGTACCAAGTAAGCGAGCTCTTACAAGTACAATGATAGGCCGAGCATATGTCACGTCACTCTAGGGGAGGTTATAAATAACCGAGCCACACAATTACTCCGTGCAGTCTGCCCGATCCCCTGAAGACGCCATGGACATGGCGAAACATGTCGGGGGGCAGTAATTAGAATTTTAGACTGTGGACATCTAGTAGATCAGTGATCCAGCGTCTGACTAACTAAGTGACAGCCCATAAAGGCACCACGCTGGCAACAGCACTATCAGCAAATGCAGCAAACCGCAATAGTGGGCCAATAGACTGGTTAAACAGAGACAGGCTGTCACCAATAGTCAGCGATCAAAGCAGTTAGATCACAGAAAGAGCACTACCAGCAGACAGTGGGGCGCATAGCAGCAGCTATATAAGAAAAGTTACAGGGCGAATACAGGCAACAAATGTTGCAATAAATAAGCTACAGTTACAAGTCTTGGACAACGAGCAGCAAGCAGGCTGGCTCCACAATATCCAAGTGCTGGAGCTAATATATCCCAGTAATAACCACCTAATCACTATAAGACAAGGTATAAATACAGTATTCAAACATAAGGCAGCCTGCATCCACAAAGGCTGTCTAATCGATAGCAATTGCTAACAAATCACCACTGCTGCAGTTATAGTGTCTAAAAATAAAAATAGAAAAATAAATATAAAAGGAAGCACTATCTCTAAGTCCATAGAGAGTTTTAACTAGTAAGTTAGATAATTATTGCTAAAAAATCCATTTTAGTATTATCATAAATAATAAAAGTTATATTTTAAATTAATACAAAATACTACACAAATGCACATGTCAAGAGCAGGCAATCAGTAGTCTATGACTAAATGTATATACGATATCAAGTGCCTCTACATGTGCAGGGTATATATGAATGTAATATATGATAACAAGACACGATACATCACAGGATACCATGGAAGGTGGATAGAGATGAAAGATATTTTGAAAAAATCATGGCCGATCCTATTAACCGATCCCATCTTGACAAAATTTATAGCACCATATCCTATGATAACGGCCAGACGGTAAAAGAATTTGAGCGACCATCTCGTACGCAGCCTGTATGTAAAACAAAAACAACCTCTGTTCCCAGGACTGGGGAAGCCGAAGTGGGGTTTTGTCCCATGCGGGAAATGTATAGCATGCCCAAATATGGAGAGGGCTACCTCTTTTGATGACACAACCAATACGAAAACCTTTAAAATAACACAATGCCTCACATGCACGAGCACGGCAGTCGTGTATTATGCCAAATGTTCTTGCCCAAAAATTTATGTGGGTTTAACCACAAGAGAACTGAAGGTGAGAGTGCGAGAGCATGTCAGAGATATAATGGCAGCAACAGAGGAAGAAGATCTGTGTAATTTAAAACCAGTTGCAAGACATTTCAAGACATATCATGACTGCAATCCTGTGCATTTGAAGGTACGGGCGATTGATTGTGTCATGAAAAACATCAGGGGAGTTAATATTACTAAAAGATTGGGACAACTCGAGTGCAAGTGGATTTGGAAATTGAATACACTGCACCCGGGCGGTCTGAATGAATCTACTGGTTTCTCCACTTTCCTGTAGGCATCACGGCTCACATGGGTCTCCACACCCAAAAGGGGTTCAATTTATGTATTTTAACTTTGTTTTAATCACTTTTTCTCCCCTGATCTTCTAGGGTCATCATTGGGTGGCATTTGTGTCCCCGCCTTGCATTCCCCAATCCACATGTAATATGTGTATTGGGAAATGTGATGCGGTGACTGATATGTGGACATACTATGCAATGGAGTAATGGATTGATCCAGTACATACTGGTTATATTCTGTGTCTCCACCTTGCATCTCCCGGTCTGCCCCTTTTGATGCAGATTGGGGAATGTGATGTGTTGACCGACATCAAAATAGATGATGGAATAGAACAATTGATATATGTATTACATCACACACAGCACATGGGGCTGTTATGGTCTGACCAATAATCATGTGGTTGGAGGACCTTGCCCCATTTCCTTAGTTTCCTCATTCCCTGTTCCCTTTTTCCCACTTCCATTCCCCTCCTCCCCTACCACCCGTCCCCCTCCCCCTTCCCCTCCTCCCTCCCCCTTTCCCCACTTCCCCCCCTCCCCCTCTGTTTCCTTCCCTTTCCTTCCCTCTCCTCCCTCCCCCCCTCCCCTTTTTCCTCCCCCCTCTCTCTTTCCCCCCCTCTTTCCTCCCCCTCCCCTCCTCCACCCTCGCTCCCTCCCCCCCCCTTTTTCTCCTCTTCCTTCCCCCCCTCCCCCCCCTCCCCCCCTCTTTCCCCCCCCCTTTTCCTTTCCTTGGTTTGTCAATGACAATTGGTGGGGGTGATATATCACAATATATGAATTTGTATATATATCTGAGATGATATACTGATTATAATGCACTTGCACTTTTTTAACACTCACTGGTTAACAGTGAAGGACACGTGTATATATATGGGTGATGACCTTCATTTATATATATGGGTTAAGCCCTCTTTATATTAATTTATATATACAATTTTTTTCACTGTTGATGTATGATTCATTATTTGTATTAATACTGTGGTTTACACACACAACATTTTTTATGGATTTTTATATATCCTCAAATAGTTTATGCACCTTGCACTTTCTATCACTATTTTTTAATATTTAATATTAGATTACTCATATTATAGATTTCTAGTTTTGAATGCAATGGATGGGTCATGACCTTTATATGACAGATGTATATCTGCTATTATATTCATGAGGGATAAGATGCCCTATCCATCGTTCTATTGGCACTTTTGCGGAATAATCTGGTGTGTAACGTGTGTATGTAATAATTAATAATTTGTTATATTAACTTTTTATATATTCCTGTATATCTATATCAAGATAATCATTGTACCCTGATATATCTCTATTGCTTATGTATGTTTCTTCTGCCTTTCAAATGTACGTATATGTTAATATGATGGATCCGAATTATGTGGGCTGCGACTTTGTTGTACGCGTTCAAGTGACGTCATCCGGAACACGTGACCAGAAGCGGATCACATGTTTCCGGGTGGTCACGTGTTCCCTTAGATGCCGGCATCTAGGAAGTCCATCAGATTGATTCCGGCGTAGTCCGGTGATGCATGAACCGATGATTACTGGTATGTTGATTGGCTGACATCTATATTTAAACCATGCCCTCCAGTGATGACGCTACCCCCAGACGAAGGTACGCCGAAACGCGCGTTGGGGTTGGCGCCATCCTGGAGGAGACTCTGTTGGGTAATTGTCCTGGTTCCTACTATGTATGTTTTCATGCATGTAATATATATATTTTTTGACTAATCATGTTTAAGGATAGGGACTCTGTCCACTGTATGTCTCCTCCAGCGATGTTGCGTTTTTATCTCCTGCACTGATTCTTTTAATCATGTATGTTGTTAAATTATAATGTGATTTTGTAATAAAGAATTAATTAGTACCAGTGGTCTGGCATTTCTCTATGTAGGTTATATATATATATGTATTTTACTGCCAAAGGCTAGGGCATCACTTGAATGAGGATTCATTCTATGGTTGAGGTATATATTTCGGTTGGAGAGATAGAGACAGCAGGGAAGCAGACAGCCAATGAGAGGTAGCACTAGAGCGGACAGAGAGGTGGAACAAGCAAGGTACCACCAAAATCGGAAGAGCGAGGCGGGTCAACTAGCCGGGGTCAGTCCAGAAGGTCACGTCAGTACAAGAGAAGAGGCAAAGACAAAATCCAAAAGCAAGCCGAGGTCAAAATCCGAGAGGTAGCGTCAAGGTTCTGGGAGCAGGCAGAAGAGGTGTCAGGAAACAGATCAAGGGTCAAATGCAAAGGTAAGCTAAATAACAATAATAATACACAGCCTAAGGGACCAAAATCACAGGCAACCTGTAGCCAGCAGGTTGCCTGTATTCATAGTGGGGAGTGAGGGTCATGTGACGTGGCCAGCGTCACATGACCGACAGACCAACAAGTCGAGCACCGAGTGATCAGCTCGGCGCTCAAGGCAGACCTAGGAGCAGGGAGCCTCCCAGCTAGCAAAAGCCGTCCTGGGAACGAGGCTGAACACAGATCCTTTCTTCCGAAGCTAAGCAGCGGGTCTGTGGCTGATGGGAGACCGTTACAGTACCCCCCCCTTTTACGAGGGGCCACCGGACCCAAGCCCTTGGGTACAAATCTCCCTGGATGCTCATCATGAAACTTCCTGATGAGCCTCGGGGCGTGGTTCTTAGTAGCTGGGACCCAAGACTTCTCCTCGGGTCCATAGCCTTTCCAGTGGACCACGTATTGAAAGGAGTTCCTAACCTTTCTAACATTAATAATTCTAGAGATGATGAATTCCTCCTGACCTTCAACCTTCACAGGTGGAGGAGGTTTTTTAACCGGAACCACTGGTGACACATATCTCTTAAGCAGCGACTTATGAAACACATCATGAATACGAAAGGAGTCTGGTAGCTTAAGTCTAAAGGACACTGGGTTAACAACTTCAATAATATTGTATGGTCCAATGAAACGCAGAGAGAATTTCCTAGAACACTGTTTCAAAGCAAGATTCTTAGTCGACAACCACACCTTATCACAGAGTACAAAATTTACCCCCTTGGAACGTCTCTTATTGGCATGTTTACACTGGGTTTCCTGGGCCTTTTCCAGGTTTGTTTGAACCTGTGCCCAGACTGTGCACAGTCTAGAGGAAAAAGAATCTGCCTGCAGGTAAAGTGAGGATACAGAGGGACTAGAACAAAAGCGAGAATGCAAATCACTGTTACAAAAAAAAGGAGAGATCCCCGTGGAAGAATTAACTCGATTGTTAATAGCGAATTCTGCCAACGGGAGGTATCTCACCCATAAGAGTTGGTTATGTGATACATAGCACCTTAGAAAAAGCTCCACTGCCTGATTTAACCGTTCTGTCTGCCCATTGGTCTGTGGATGGAAAGCAGACGAAAAGGATAAAGAGATGTTGCATCTTCGACAAAAAGCCCTCCAGAAACCAGAAACAAACTGAACGCCTCTATTAGAGACGATATTCTCAGGGACACCATGCAGACGTACCACATGTTCAATGAACAAGGATGCTAAGGTCTTCGCATCAGGGAGCTTACTTAACCACCTCCCGACCGCCTAACGCAGGGATGCGTCCTGCGGGCGGCCGGGTTATTCCTCCTGGACGCATCTACGCGTCATCTCGCGAGACGCGAGATTTCCTGTGAAAGCGCGCTCACAGGAGCGCGCGTTCACAGGATTGCGAGGTAAACAAGTTCATCTACAGCCTCTCAGCGGCGATCATTCGCTGGCAGGCTGTAGATGTGATGTTTTTAACATCAGAAAGGTATATTAGACGCTGTTTTGTTAACAGCGTCTGATATACCTGCTACCTGGTCCTCTGGTGGTCCCTTTTGCTTGGATAGACCACCAGAGGACACAGGCAGCTCTGTAAGTAGCACCAAGCACCACACTACACTACACCCCCCCCCCGTCACTTATTAACCTCTTATTAACCCCTGATCACCCCATATAGACTCCCTGATCACCCCCCTGTCATTGATCACCCCCCTGTAAGGCTCCATTCAGACGTCCGTATGTGTTTTGCGGATCCACGGATCCGCGGATCCGCAAAACAGGGACACCGGCAATGTGCTTTCCGCATTTTGCGGATCCGCACATTGCCAGAACTATATAGAAAATGCCTTTTCTTGTCCGCAATTGCGGACAAGAATAGGACATGTTCTATATTTTTGCGGAACGGAATTGCGTTCCGGGTCCCTTATCACCGCCAGTTAGTTAGCCACTTGTTAGGTAGTTAGCACCCACCGCACAGCAGTCACTGATTAGTCGCTGATTAGCGTCATCGCTGTCGTTAATCAGCACTAGTACTATATAGTATCTGTAAGTGATCAAGACTGATCGCAATCAGATCTATATCAGTACATTAGGGTCACCTTAGGCTCTACCGCAGTGACAGAAATGTTTTTTTTTCTGATCACTGCAAAAACATCGTAAAATCGCTGCGGCGCTATAAAGATCACTTTTGAACTTTTTTGATCTTTATTAGCGATCGCAGCTTTTTTTTTTTGCACATTTTGTGGCAGAGATTTTTTCATACACATTGATCGATGCGAATGAAGAAATATGTGCCGTTCATTTTTTCTTTCAGCCCATAGGCTGAACGGAAAAAAATCTCATTACCCGTATGCTCAATATAAGGCCTCATGCACACGACCGTGCCATTTCTTGCGGTCCGCAAACTGCGGATGCGCAAAAAACGGAAGGCGCCCGTGTTGACTTCCGCGATTTGCGGAACGGAACGGGCGCTGGCAATATAAATGCCTATTCTTGTCCGCAAAGCGCGGACAAGAATAGGACATGTTATATTTTTTTAGCGGGGCCGCGGAACGGAGCCACGGATGCGGACAGCACACGGAGTGCTGTCCGCATCTTTTGCGGCCCCATTGAAATGAATGGGTCCGCATCCGAGCTGCCAAAACGGCGGCTCGGATGAGGACCCAAACAACGGTCGTGTGCATGAGGCCTAAGGAGAATAGCAGAAACTCCTAATGCTGGCCATACATGTAATGATTGCGGAGACCCTCAAATGCCAGGGCAGTACAAACACCCCACAAATGACCCCATTTTGGAAAGAAGACACCCCAAGGTATTCGCTGAGGGGCATATTGAGTCCATGAAAGATTGAGCTTTTTGTCGCAAGTTAGCGGAAAGGGAGACTTTGTGAGAAAAATAAAAATAAATTTCCGCTAACTTGTGCCAAAAAAAAATATCTTCTATGAACTCGCCATGCCCCTCACGGAATACCTTGGGGTGTCTTCTTTCCAAAATGGGGTCACATGTGGGGTATTTATACTGCCCTGGCATTTTAGGGGGCCTACAGTGTGAGAAGAAGTCTGGAATCCAAATGCCTAAAAATGCCCTCCTAAAAGGTACTCGTTGGACTTTCAGCCCCTCTGCACATCTTGGCTGCAAAAAAGTGTCACACATGTGGTATCGCCGTACTCAGGAGAAGTAGGGCAATGTGTTTTTTTACATATACCCATACTGTGTGTTAGAAATATCTCTGTAAATGACAACTTTTTACATTTTTTTATACAAAGTTTATCAATTTACAGAGATATTTCTCTCACCCAGCATGGGTATATGTAAAAATACACCCCAAAACACATTGCCCTACTTCTCCTGAGTACTGCGATACAACATGTGTGACACTTTTTTGCAGCCTAGGTGCGTAAAGGGGCCGAAAGTCCAACGAGTACCTTTAGGCTTTACAGGGTTGCTTACAATTTAGCCCCACCCAAGAACCAAGAACCAAGTGGGTCTGGGTAAAAAAAAAAGAAAAAAAAGTGAAAAAAAGTAAAAATCAAAAAACACATTTATCACTGATAAAAAGTGAAAAAAATAAAATTCCCTACACATGTTTGGTATCACCGCGTCCGTAACGACCTGATCTATAAAACGGTCATGTTACTTTACCCGAACAGTGAACGCCATAAAAATAAAAAACTATGATTAAATTGAAATTTTGCCCACCTTACTTCCCAAAAAAGGTAATGAAAGTGATCAAAAAAGTTGCATGTACGCCAAAATTGTAACAATCAAACCGTCATCTCATCCCGCAAAAATCATACCCTACCCAAGATAATCGCCCAAAAACTGAAAAAACTATGGCTCTTAGACTATGGAAACACTAAAACATGATTTTTTTTGTTTCAAAAATGAAATCATTGTGTAAAACTTACATAAATAAAAAAAAAGTATACATATTAGGTATCGCCGCGTCCGTATCGACTGGCTCTATAAAAATATCACAAGACCTAACCCCTCAGGTGACCACCGTAAAAAAAAAAAAAAAAACGGTGTAAAAAAGAATTTTTTTTGTCATCTTACGTCACAAAAAGTGTAATAGCAAGCGATCAAAAAGTCATATACACCCCAAAATAGTGCCAATCAAACCATGATCTCATCCCGCAAAAAATGAGACCCTACTTAAGATAATCGCCCAAAAACTGAAAGAACTATGGCTCTTAGACTATGGAGACACTAAAACTTTTTTTTTGTTTTAAAAATGAAATCATTGTGTAAAACTTACATAAATAAAAAAAATTGTATACATATTAGGTATCGCCGTGTCCGTGACAACCTGCTATATAAAATTACCACATGATCTAACCTGTCAGATAAATGTTGTAAATAACAAAAAAAAAAAAAACGGTGCCAAAAAAGCTATTTCTTGTTACCTTGCCGCACAAAAAGTGTAATATAGAACAACCAAAAATCATATGTACCCTAAACTAGTACCAAAAAACTGCCACCTTATTCTGTAGTTTCCAAAATGGGGTCACTTTTTTGGAGTTTTTACTCTAGGGGTGCTTCAAATGGGACATGGGGTCAAAAAAACAGTCCAGCAACATCTGGCCCACAAAAACCATATGGCATTCCTTTCCTTCTGCGCAATGCCGTCTGCCCATACAGCATTTTATGACCACATATGGGGTGTTTCTGTAAACTACAGAATCAGGGCCATAAATAATGAGTTTTGTTTGGCTGTTAACCCTTGCTTTGTAACTGGAAAAAAAATATTAAAATGGAAAATCTGCCAAAAAAGTGAAATTTTGAAATTGTATCTTTATTTTCCATTAAATCTTGTGCAACGCCTAAAGGGTTAACAAAGTTTGTAAAATCTGTTTTGAATACCTTGAGGGGTGTACTTTCTTAGATGGGGTCACTTTTATGGAGTTTCTACTCTAGGGGTGCATCAGGGGGGCTTCAAATGGGACATGGTGTAAATAAACCAGTCCAGCAAAATCTGCCTTCCAAAAACCATACGGCGCACCTTTCACTCTACGCCCCGCTGTGTGGCCGTACAGTAGTTTACGGCCATATGGGGTGTTTCTGTAAACGGCAGAGTCGGGGCAATAAATATACAGTCTTGTTTGGCTGTTAACCCTTGCTTTGTTAGTGGAAAAAATGGGTTAAAATTGAAAATTAGGCAAAAAAATGAAATTCTCAAATTTCATCCCCATTTGCCAATAACTCTTGTGCAACACCTAAAGGTTTAACAAAGTTTGTAAAATCCGTTTTGAATACCTTGAGGGGTGTAGTTTATAGAATGGGGTCATTTTTGGGTGGTTTCTATTATGTAAGCCTTGCAAAGTGACTTCAGACCTGAACTGGTCCCTAAAAAGTGGGTTTTTGTAAATTTCTGAAAAATTTCAAGATTTGCTTCTAAACTTCTAAGCCTTGTAACATCCCCAAAAAATAAAATATCATTCCCAAAATAATTCAAACATGAAGTAGACATATGGGGAATGTAAAGTCATCACAATTTTTGGGGGTATTACTATGTATTACAGAAGTAGAGAAACTGAAACTTTGAAATTTGCACATTTTTCCAAATTTTTGGAAAATTAAGTATTTTTTTAAGCATAAAAAATAATAATTATTGACTTCATTTTACCAGTGTCATGAAGTACAATATGTGACGAAAAAACTATCTCAGAATGGCTTGGATAAGTCAAAGCGTTTTAAAGTTATCACCACTTAAAGTGACACTGGTCAGATTTTCAAAAAATGGCCTGGTCCTTAAGGTGAAATAAGGCTGTGTCCTTAAGGGGTTAAGGAGGATGGTCTTACCCAGTCTTGGATAGCCTGATCCTTACTGGGATCCATTTTAAATGAATGAGGAGTAAGAATATAGCCGAGATAAGGAATCTCTTGAACTCCAAACAAACATTTCTCTAATTTAATGGACAGATGATTCTCCCTGAGGATTTTAAGAACCAATCTGATGTGAGACACATGAGAATCCCAAAAAAATTCTATTTGCGAGTGCCGGTCCTCTTCTTTACATTGTCTGTTGGGACGCCGACCTATTGACACGTGCACCGCAACCATCACAAGGCAGTGCCGACCCTTATCTTCAATATTCTACATGAGAATCCCAGTCATGTGAAAAGACAAGAATATCATCAAGATAAACAATCATAGCTTTACCGATGAGTTCTCTAAAAATGTCGTTCATGAAATTCTGAAATACAGCTGGGGCATTGCAACGACCGAATGGTATAACAAGATACTCAAAGTGTCCCTCTGGAGTATTAAAAGCAGTTTTCCACTCATCTCCCTCCTTAATACGAACTAGGTTATACGCTCCTCTCAAATCAAATTTAGAAAACCATGAAGCACCCAAAATCTGGTTAAACAAATCAGGAATCAACGGGATAGAATACTGATTCCTAATAGTGATTTTATTCAAATTTCTATAGTCAATGCAGGGCCTGAGACCACCATCCTTCTTTTTAACAAAAAAGAATCCTGCTCCCAGGGGAGAGGTGGAGGGCCTAATATGTCCCTTCTTGAGACTCTCCTGGATATAGTCTTTCATGGCGCTGCGCTCAGGACCGGAAAAATTATAAATCCGTCCTTTAGGAAATTTGGACTTGGGTACCAAGTCGATAACACAGTCATAAGACCTGTGGGAGGGAGAGTATCTGTCTCATTGGTGGAAAAAACATCTGAATGTGGCGTGCCAGAACCGCAGGGGCTACACGTGAGGTGCGTGGTGGGCCGATGAGGGGCCAGCAATAATACAGTTCATCGGTTTACTCACGGTTAGCAGAAAGCCTCTTTGGGCCAGCAGCACAGTGATGAGGAAGACAGCACGAAATCCTCCGGGGCACACTCTGTGGTAGGGAAGCACCAGCCTAGATGGAGGTTAAGGTGCCCTTGATGGCAGTGGTGTTTAGGGTGCTTGTGGCGGCTGGGTCCCTTGGTGGTATTTGTCGTGACGCCAGTACCGTTAATGGTGGTACAACCAGTTGTTATTAAATTGAAGAAGGAAGTAGACAGTGGTAGGATACAACTCACAACTTTTACTGAAGTTGGTTCCAGTTGCGGCATATACATCCAGACAGAATACAGATTTTGTTCTTTAGAGGAATTCTGTTGATCCACTGTTAATAGGTTTGGCTGGGTTTTAACTTCGCTTCAAGGTCCCTTTTAAACCAGTGTAATTTGGTGAGGTTGCCTGTGGCTAATGTATCCTTCACCTGGATTTCCAAAGGTCTTTGATGCCTGGGTAGTGGATTTTATCCTTTGTTTTGTTTTTTTGTCTTTTCATTCTTTGTCCCTTCCTGGACTAGACTTTAACCTGAGCAGATTGGTGCTTTATCTGCACTCTCTCAAACTTAACAACAGACTGCCCACTGATAAGACCTGAGCTGGGCTGGATATCCCACAGTAGTGCTATCCCCATCTAGTGGTGGGATGTATAAATTACACCTAGCCAGCCTATGAACAGGGATACAACAGGTGATATAATGCAAAATGACATGCAATAAAGCAATGACAATGGAACAATACATTTGCAGTTCCCATATGTCCTGAGTGGGACGCTGCATACCCCCATGGTAAAACATGAGTTGACCTTGACACATTTTTGACTCAATGTTGTATCTTCCTGTAAGATATAAGAAAAGGGAAAAGCATACATGCATAGGAAATAATACCATAACCTCATTCTTGTACTCCTTGTATCTGAAAGTAAAATGGGTTAGGCAAGCATATCTCAGGCAACAACGAAATGTGACAAAAGGTCACAAATGGGGTTGTAATTTTTCCTCTGAAGACTGGTGATGTATTGGAGTAGCCAGGATAGTCCATAATGATGAAAAAAAAAACATCTCAGGAGGATCACAGGGTATGAGTCCGTTCCCTGGGCACAGGAAAATGTCAAAAGAGCATATCACGGAAGCTCAGGTGCGTGAAAGTCTATCTCCGATTGCAGGCTTGAACGTTGCAAAACGGATGAAAGGCATATAGTCCCTTAAAAAAGTCCTATAAGGAAATAGAACATAATAAACGTAGGTCTATCTCTTTCTTGAATTCTGGAACTCCAGACAATGTAAGGATGTACTGAACATTGAATTGGCAAAGCTGGAAGTTGTCTTCTCGTCTGCTGAGGCAGGAAATCTCTATAACGGACAGGTGGTTGTCCTCTTGTAATCCTGTTGGATCTACGAAGCGGCTGAGACTCTACAGGCCTTGTTTCAAGGGAACTTGGTGTTTCCTGAGCTGTAGTAGTTACAACTTCTGGTTGAAGTGCGGTTTTGTTGGTCTTAGCAGGCACTAAGATGTTGAGCCAGGGAGTTAAAAACCATTGTAAAGGATCAGAGTCTAATAACGTTCTTCCAAAAGACTGCATTGATTCTTCTGAATCAGATGATTTTACAGGCTCTGGTTCTACGGATTGAATTTCCTCTTGAACAGCTGCTTCTTGAGTAGTTTCTTCTTGAGTATCTTCCTTGAGACACAATTTAAGGCGATTTTGATGCACTACACATGATTTGTCCTCTTGGGTAATCTCATAAGTATCAGTCTCTGGATTGAGAATAACGGTAATGGTGTAAAGTTCTCTCTCCCATTTGCTATCTAATTTGCTGGTACGATGGTTGTTTTTTTAACTACACATGATCACCAATTTTGAGAGGTTCTTCTTTGGCAGATTGATTATAATCTTTCTGTTGTTTCTCATGAGCATGTTCCATGCGTTGTCGAACAATTTCTTGGGCATCGATTAATTGTCTTTGGTGCTCACTCACCCAATCAGTTTTTGGTAGAGGGTTGATTGCATCAGGCACTTGTACCCCCAAAGTATGATCAGCAGGTAGTGTACCTTGTCGGCCAAACATAAGATAGTAGGGTGTATACCCAGTAGAACAATGAATAGTGTTATTGTAGGTGTACATCAATTGAGGCAGTAGAGTAGGCCAATCATTTCTTGTAGCAGGTGGTACTGCTCTTAACATCTCAATTAAAGTTTGGTTCATTTTTTCACAAAGCCCATTCCCTTGGGGGTGGTATGCTGTGGTCCCGATTTTCTGACAGTTGTGAAAGGTACACAGTTCTTTAAAGAGTTGCGACTCAAAGGCAGATCCCTGATCTGTATGGATTCTTTCTGGGCATCCATATGGCAACAAGAAATGTTTCCAGAAAGCATCTGCAGTTGTTTTAGCGGCCAAGTCCTTGACAGGCACGGCTACAACAAATTTAGTTTAATGATCAATGATGGTCATAGCATATGTGTAACCTGAGCGACTTGGTTCCAGCTTCACATGGTCAATTGCAACTATTTCTAGCGGTGTTTGGCTTACAATGGGATGTAAGGGTGCTTTTTGGTCATGTTTTTCGTTTCTTCCAACAGCACAGGCGGAACACTCTCGACACCACTTTTCAATGTCTCCTCTCATCCCGATCCAGTAGAATCTTCTACGGATGGTGGCTTCTGTTTTCTGCACTCCAAAGTGTCCTGATTGATCATGGTACATCTCAAGGATTATTCTTGCATCTCGACGCGGTATTAAGATTTGATACAGACGATCCCAGGTAATTGGATCTAAGGTCCTTCTTAATAGTAGGCCCTTCTGTAGAAAGAGGTGTTTTCTGTGTCTCCATAGTTTTGATAATTCTGGATCAGCATTCCTCCTGTGGATTCTTTCTGGTGTTCTTCCGCTGGTGAAGAAAGCCTGCAGTTCACCCAACACTCTGCTTTTATTTTGCAGCTTGATCCATCTTTCTTTGTCCACTTGGGATTTTGGATCCACTTGTTGTTGAAGGTTAAGGATCTTTTTCCCTTTGATGGTGATAATGTCTTGGTGGGCAAAATTTTTGTAGATGGATGGCATTTCTACCTCTTCCCAAACATCTTCTTGTGTAGTAGGGTCTTCTTGGGTTGGCAGACGGGATAATGCATCTGCATTTTCATTTGCTTTTCCTGTTCTGTATTTCACGGTGAAATTGTAGCTAGCAAGGCGTGAAGCCCATCTTTGTTCTAACGCTCCCAACTTGGCGGTGTTAAGATGCGCTAGCGGGTTGCTATCTGTGAAGGCCACGAAGGGTGTTGTGGCGAGGTAATCTTTAAATTTCTCTGTAACAGCCCACACGAGTGCGAGGAATTCCAATTTGAAGGAACTATAGTTTTGGTCGTTTCTTTCAGTACCTCTAAGAGATCTACTAGCGTAGGAAATGACTCTTTCTTTACCTTCTTGTATTTGTGACAAAACAGCTCCCAGGACTTTCTTACTGGCATCTGTGTAAAGATGAAATGGCTGTTGGTAATCCGGATAGCCTACGATTGGTGGTTCTGTTTACTTCTTCTTCAGGAGCTGGAAGGCAATTTATCTTTCGGTGTTCCATTCAACGGGTATTGAAGATTTCTGATACCTTTTAGGATGTCCTCTCAGAAGTTCTAATATTGGTTCTGCAATTTGGGCAAAGTGAGGAATAAAGCGTCTGTAGTATCCTGCGAAACTGAGGAAACTTCTCACTTCTTTCACCGTAGTAGGAGTAGGCCAATTTTGAACTGCGGCTATCTTCTCTGGATCCAGTTTAACACCTTCAGAGCTGACAATATGCCCTAAATATTTTACTTCCGGCTTCAGTAGATAACACTTAGATGGTTTGACTTTGAGTCCATGTTTAATGAGGACTTGAAAAACTTAGGCCAGATGTTTCAAGTGATCTTCATAAGATTTGGAGTAATATGATGACATCGTCTAAGTACAACAGGACAGTTTCAAAATTTTTGTGGCCCAGACAACGCTCCATTAATCTCTGAAAAGTTCCAGGAGCATTGCAAAGTCCAAAAGGCATGCAGTTGAACTCAAATAGGCCCATAGGGGTGGTAAATGCAGTCTTCTCACGATCTTCAGGTGCCATTGGTACTTGCCAGTATCCACTGGTTAAATCAAGAATAGAGAAGTAGGCTGAAGATCCTAAAGCTGTCAAGGATTCCTCTATGCGTGGTAAAGGGTAAGCATCCTTGTGAGTGATTTGGTTGATTTTTCTGTAGTCCACACAGAATCTGATGTTACCGTCTTTTTTACGGACAAGGACTAGCGGTGCAGCCCATGGACTATGGCTGTCTTTGATGATATTGGAGTCTTTCATCTCCTGGATCATTTGCTTTACGGATTGGTACATAGTTGGTGGTATAGGCCGATACCTTTCCTTGATCGGTGGGTGTGAACCTGTAGGGATGGAGTGCTTTATGATATCTACTTCTCCATAGTCTGTAGAATGCTTACTGAAGGCACGATTATGCTCCTTCACGATTTTCAGTACTCCCTCCAATTGGTGTTCTGGCGTTGAAGCATCTCCCACGTGAAGTTCTTTCCACCAGGGGGTGCTTAAATGTTGGTCCTGTGGGTGTTGTTTCTTGGTAAGCTGCTCCTTGGTATCTGTAGCCACACTGATGACATCTTGAAATGTAACTTGGATCAGCTGTGCAATGGGACAGTATTTTGTTAATGTTACACTGCTATCACTCAAGTTTAGGAGTCAAATTGGCACTTTACCTTCAGAGATGGTTACTAGGCGTCTTGCAGCTCTAACTAGAGGATAGTCTTCCAAAACAACCGGCTCTACCAAGGCTTGGTAGTCTTTACCCTGAATTGCGACTACAGCTCGGCACCACAAGAGGGTTTCGGTATTGGGTTTGAGAATCACAGGTTGATTATCTCGGATGCGGACACAGCAGATTTCTCCTTTTTCATTGGCAAATCTCTGTTGCGCATTTAGTACACGGATGGTTTGTTGGATCACATTCTTAGAAGCAGAAGAGGCAGTAGGCACTGACTGTTGCAAGGCTTCCAGAATTTCAACATAACAGTTCCTGAGGACATTCATTCCTAGGACTATTGGAGGGCTGTTGTTATTTTCTCTGACTTGTACCACAATAAAGCCTTGTTGGGGTAGTGTAGTTCCTCCTACTTGAATGGTAGTTTCCCAATAACCAAGTATTGGTACGGGTTTGCCGTTACTGGCTATGAGACTCAGCCAGGATTCTGGGGGCTGGGTAAGCTGATTTTGGTCCCAGTATTTTTCAAATGCTGCTTGTTGAATGGTAGTGACTTGGGATCCTGTGTCAACTAGGGCAACAAAAGGAACTCCATTTATTTGAAGTGTCACTTCTGGACGGGATCCTACATATCTTGGCATCCAATAGGGATCTTCTGGACCTATTGATTTTCCACCCGAGGGGTGGTCCTTGGACTCGTGGGTCGCCCGTTTAACTGCCAGCGGGTTGCTTCAGTATGGCCTGGCTTGTGACAGTATGTGCAGATAGGCCGCTTAGGGGTACTTGTGCTGTCAGGAGGGCGTCCACCCGAATTTCTGGAATAAGTCTCTATAGTCAGGAGAGAAGAGCCTTCTCGACACAGGTTTCTCATCCTCCAGCAATAATGTTTTTTACCACTGTTCCAACTTTTGGTGGACTTTCTCCAGACTTCTAGTCAGGAATTGGACTTGCTCAGTAAGGGCAGCAACTGCGTCAGGAATTGGGGCTTGGGTTGCCTGACTGACGACAGGTAAAGGTTTTACAGGGGTGACCAGCTGTGCTACTGGCACTACAACAGTATCCAACAGGTTCTGTCAGTGGACTTTCTCCCAGTATACTGATAGCTAATTCTTTAAAGTCTAAGAAGGCAGCACTTGGATGCTGGGCGGCTAACATTCTTAGCTGGCTCTTTAAATTGTCTGTATTGACGCCTTCAATAAATTGCTCTTTCAGGGTTTTATCCCAATTCTCAGCTTCACGGGGGTCTTCTTGGACAACAGCCCTAAGGGCTTCCTGCAAAGATAATGCAAAGTCTCTGAGTGACTCACCCGATTGCTGTTTCTTGCTGAAGAACCTCATCTTGACCTCTGATACAGACCTGGGTTCAAAGGTGGTGTAGAGACGTTCAAATATCTGCTCCAGTGTCCTCCTCTCTGAGCTTGGCCAGGATTTCACTTCTCTGAGAGCAGCTCCATCCAATTGCGCAAGGAGAATCTCCATCTGTTGTTCTGGGGATACAGGGTACAATCTGAACACAGCAAGAATTTTCTCTTTAAAGTCCCTTAAAGTATGAACTTCTCCAGAATATCATGGGAACCAGGGGGCCCCAAAATAATAAAGCATGGTTAAAGGCATTGGTGCTGCAGCAGTTGGTATGGCGCTGAGACCGGCTGCGGCTGCCGTAGGGGGTCCTCGGAGGTCAGGCTGCACGTTATCCTCCTGCACAGACATGGTAACAGCAGGTGAATTATGATTAGGTATGTTAACTGCGGCTGTAGACACTTTATTTCTTGCGTGGCGTTGCTATGGGCAACCGCTATCTTGCGGGTGTATGGCCCTTTTAAGGAACTTGGTGCCGGCTGAATACAGTGTTTAAACAGCTCCTGTTTAAGTCTTGGACAGCGCTGCTGGCTATCGACACTCCCTTATGATTAGCAGGGGCAAATCGGAGTACTCACAGGTCGCGATTACTACTTGGGGGACAGTAAGCAATACGATCCTCTCCTCTCCGTTAGTTCGCATGTGTAATCTCGCAATTTTTTGGGTATGTGCATGTCAAACTCTCCTCCCGTGCGCGGCGTCTCACTTTGATGTGGCTGCAAACAAAGGAGGCGGCGCTGCGTTTGTATATAGGATTTGCCTCCCAGAATTGATACAGCAAAGGTAGAACGGGCTGGCCGGACAATTTTGCATAAATGGGCGGCACTAGGTTTTCCCGCTCTTCAGGGGGTGTTACTAACTTATCCACAGTGATGGCGCAGTATTTTTTCAAACAAGAAGGCCTCCGGTGGCCATCTTAAGTGCATAGAAACAGTCTATTCAATGACAGCAAGCCGTTTTAGTAACACACAAATGTCTGATTTTCTCACTTTTGACACTGCGATTTTTATGCTGATGACTGGTATAACACTTTCATACAATTTCCAAACAGTTTAAACAGTTCTGTAGCCCAATGCAGCGTGCAATAAGTAAAAATCTCGCAATAAAGCAAAGGGGCTTATTCTCATGCGACAGTCTTTCAAAAAAGGCGCAGGGGTTAATATCCTGTTCGTGATGCCAAAATTTTAAGATGTGGCGAGCCAGAACCGCAGGGGCTACACGTGAGGTGCACGGTGGGCCGATGAGGGGCCAGCAATAATACAGTTCATCGGTTTACTCACGGTTAGCAGAAAGCCTCCCTGGGACAGCAGCACAGTGATGAGGAAGACAGCACGAAATCCTCCGGGGCACACTCTGTGGTAGGGAAGCACCAGCTTAGATGGAGGTTGAGGTACCCTTGATTGCAGTGGTGTTTAGGGTGCTTGTGGCAGCTGGGTCCCTTGGTGGTATTTGTCGTGACGCCAGTACCGTTAATGGTGGTACAACCAGTTGTTATTAAATTGAAGAATGAAGTAGACAGTGGTAGGATACAACTCACAACTTTTACTGAAGTTGGTTCCAGTTGCGGCATATACATCCAGACAGAATACAGTCTTTTGTTCTTTAGAGGAATTCTGTTGATCCACTGTTAATAGGTTTGGCTGGGTTTTAACTTCGCTTCAAGGTCCCTTTTAAACCAGTGTAATTTGGTGAAGTTGCCTGTGGCTAAAGTATGCTTCACCTGGATTCCCAAAGGTCTTTGATGCCTTGGTAGTGGCTTTTATCCTTTGTTTTTTTGTTTTTTGTCTTTTCTTTCTTTGTCCCTTCCTGGACTACACTTTAACCTGAGCAGATTGGTGCTTGATCTGAAGCGCAATTGCTCATGTTTGCATTTTGGATATTTCACACTCTTTTGGAGTGTACCTTAATTTTACAAAATGAAATTAAAACCAAAAACCTGTGTTGGCTATTTCGTCCTCCTCCACCGCCGCTTCCACCTACTCCGCTACGTCCACCGCCTCCTCAAA
Source organism: Bufo bufo (assembly GCF_905171765.1). NCBI lineage: Eukaryota > Metazoa > Chordata > Amphibia > Anura > Bufonidae > Bufo > Bufo bufo. Next base: position 117,132,127 of record NC_053395.1, on the reverse strand, counting down.
CTCCTACTCCATATGGAACTCCACCTCATAAATCCATTTTTTTTTTGTACGTGTTTTATTTTATATCATTTCACTACTTTGTCATTTACATTTTGGGGTGAAATTTACAAATTTTTGGGTGTATAGTACCACTGCTATACCTAGTAGGCCAGTTAAAAAAATAAATATATTGTCATTTACATTTTAGGGTGAAATTCACCAATTTTGGTGTGTATAGTACCACTGCTATACCTAGCGGACCGGTAAAAAAATATATAAAAATTGTCAGTTACATTTTCTGGCGAAATAAACAAATTTTTGGGTGTATAGAACCACTGCTATACCTAGTAGACAGGTTAAACAAAAACAAAATTGTCATTTACTTTTTCGGGTGAAATTAACCAATTTTTGGGTGCATAGTACCACTGCTATACCTAGTAGGCCAGTTAAAAAATAAATAAACTGTCATTTACATTTTAGGGGGAAATTCACCAATTTTGGTGTGTATAGTACCACTGCTATACCTAGTGGACCTGTAAAAAATAATTTAAAAAAATTGTCAGTTACATTTACTGGCGAAATAAACAAATTTTTGGGTGTATAGTACCACTGCTATACCTAGTAGACAGGTTAAACAAAAAAAAAATTGTGAGTTATATATTCTGGTGAAATTCAACAATTTTTGGGTGTGATGTACAACTCATATAACTAGTAGACCGAAAAAAATAATAACAAATTGTCAGTTAAATTTTTTGGTGAAATTCACAAATTTTTGGGTGTAATATACCCCTCCTCTACCTAGTTGACAGCTTAATAAATTTAAATTATTTTTCTGTTACATTCTTGGGTTGACATTATACAATTTTAGACGTGAATAAACACCTGCTACGCATAGGTGACAGGGAATAAAATTTAATATATTATTCAGTAATTAATGCGCGCTACATCCTTTCATTCAATGCTTAAACTTTGAAAAGTTGTCACACTTTTATGCTTTAATAATTTCTCCCATATTTCAACTCTAATTTTAAATTTGGAAAAATGAATCCTCCCTTGGATGTGGTCTCTCTTTCTCACGCTCCCTCTCTGGCCTGGAACCCTGATTCCCCGCCACCAGTGATCACCATGGTAGGCGCATAAAAGAACATCGAAAGTTGATAGAGCAGATATCAAATTGGATCGTGAACATCACGGGGACGTGCGACATGGTGGGGCAGTAAGTGTGCACATGCCTACACGAACTGACTGACACAAGCCCCTGCAACTTCTGGGTCTCCAAATTGGGCATATGGCATGAGCTTGCCCTTTACGCATTGGAGGTTCTGGCCTGCCCTGCAGCCGGTGTATTGTCTGAACATGTGTTTTGCAAGACTGGAGGGGGTTATTACAGGTTATATTTCCCAATGTTTTGGGGTGTACCCTAATTAAAAAATAAAATAATAATAATTTAAACCAAAAAGCAGTGTAGGCTACCTCCTCCTCCTCCACCGCCACTTCCACCTACACCGCCACATCCACCGCCTCCTCAACCTCCTATTCCATATGGACCTCGTCCTCCTAGATCAAGATTATAATTTTTTTATTTTTATGTATTTTATGTTATTTCCCTATCCACATTTGTTTGCCTATCCATTTCCACATTATTTCCCTATCCATTTCCCTATCCACATTTGTTTGCAGAGAACTTGCCATGCTCTTAACCACATGTTGACACCATTTGCAGCCCTCTAGCCCTTTCCATTACATTTTTACAGCCATTTTAGTGCTCAAAAGTTCGGGTCCCCATGGACTTCAATGGGGTTCGGGGCATAATCAAGTTCGGATCAAGTTCGGGTCCCGAACTCAAACTTTTTTCCGGAGTTCGGCCGAACCCGTCGAACCCGAACATCCAGGTGTCCGCTCAACTCTAGTTATGATATGACAAGATGAACGAGCAAGAGGATTTTTTTAAAAAAAATTTTATTAACCACAAGTCACAAAAGAAGCTGAAAGTGGTCCCTGTTCACATCTATACATCTTTGAGCACATCAGATTATGTTGGCTGATACTGCTTGCAGCTCTTCAACAGTGATGCTACGGATAGTGTTTGCGATGTTTACCATGAGTTCACCCGATGACACGTGCTCGGATCATTCATAGTCAGGGAGAGCAGAGCGTAGGAAGGGAAAGGCAGTGTAGGGAGCGAAAATCATTTATTATTCTAAGAAAGCTTTTCAAAGACCCAAAAGTCCTATTAAGGACTACTGTGTGTGTTTTAGAGCAGCAATATGTTTTTACCTGCGCTAAATTGATCAGTCTCAGGGACATCCGTGCTGAGGAAGGGACAGATAGTGCAGGGAGAGAAATTTGCTCTTTTTACTACCAAAAGCTATTCAAAGACCCCAAAGTCCTTTTAGGGACTACTGGGTGTGTTTGACAGAAGCAAGATATTTTTCTTTAATACCTATTAGTGACATATACTGTACATCATCCGCAGACTGTGTCTTTGCGTAAATTCAAATAATCAGAGACACATTTGTTGTCTATAGTGTGCGTTTAATACACATCCGTGACATATACAGTACGCCATCCGAAAACAGTTTCTTTAGCATAAATTTAATTTAAATAATTAGGGGCCAGCCCTCATCTACTGTCTCTGTAGTGTGTGCGTGTAATACACATCCATGACATATACTGCACTCCATCTGAAAACTATTTCTTTAGGGCAAATTTAACTAATCTGGGCCTAATCTAGTGTCCATAGTGTGTGGCTTTCTGTGACATATACAGTACGCCACCCGAAAACTGTTTCTTTAGGGCAAATTTAACTAATCTGGGCCAAATGTCCATATTCTGTGGGTTTCTGTGACATATATTGTCCTGCATCCAAAACTGTGTCTGTATTGCAAATTCCAATAATCTGGGCCTAATATAGTGTCCATATTCTGTGGGTTTCTGTGACATATACTGTCCTGCATCCGAAAACTGTGTCTTTAGCAGACTGTAAAACAATCTGCACAACATCTAGTGACAAAACCATTAATATGAAGAAGGCGAGCACTAAGGGACGGGGAAGAGGGCGTGATGCTGATGATGCACGCAGAGGCCGTGGCCCTGGGCGCAATGAAACTGTACCTGCTGCCAGTGCACCAGAAAAAATAAATAAAAAAACATCCACTGTACCCAGCTTCATGTCAAACTTAGCTGGGCAGCGCAGGACAACACTTTTCAAGTCGGACCAGTGCGAACAGTTGGTCGGTTGGATTGCTGAAGATAACGCTTCCAGTCGGTTAAGCACCACCCTCTCTTCCACCAAGTCCAGTCTCTGTAACCAAGAGTCTGGTCAAAGAATCCTCACTCTGATCATCCTTCCTCCCACTATGGAGAGGCTTGACAAACGAGTGATCCCACACTCGGATATTGTCTCCCATTGACTTCCATGGGAAGCACACGAATATAGCAATGTGTTTGAGCCGAACACCCGAATACTTTGGTGCTCGATCATCATCGTTTTATTATACATAAGTATATCAGTTTATCCCTAATTGTGTAATTGGGGTAAAATTTCGGCCTGATACTACAGATTTTTGGGTTCTCAAGTTCTATTATACATAAGTATATCCATTAATTCCTAACTCTGTAATTGGGATGAAATTGCGGCCTGATACTACAGATTTTAGGCTACTCACGTTTTATTTTACATAAGTATATCCATTAGTAGAGATGGCCCGAATAGTTCGCCGGCTAATAGTTCCCGGCGAACATAGCTTGTTCGCGTTCGCCGCGCCCCCTATACATCATCATTGAATAAACTTTGACCCTGTACCTCACAGTCAGCAGACACATTCCACCCAATCAGCAGCAGACCCTACCTCCCAGACCCTCCCACCTCCTGGACAGCATCCATTTTAGATTCATTCGGAATCTGCATTCTCAGTGAGAGGAGGGACAGTGCTGCTGCTGATTCAGTAGGGAAAGCGTTAGCTAGGGCAGTGTTCTGTGTCCACAGACTCATCTGCTGTAAGGACAGCGTCCTGACAGCATCCTAAAAAGCCCTTTTCAGGGCTGGTACATCAGTCTGCTTTTTTTATTTTATTTTATATATACATATATTGCATTTGCTTGCCCGTGTGTGAGAGGCTGCAGGCTCAGTCACAGACAGTACAATGTGCACACCATTCATACAGGGTGTGACAGAAAATACCTCGCAGATAAAAAAAATTCTATTTAATATTTTTCTGTGATCTAATCCCATTTGCAAGCCCGTGTGTGTCAGGCCCACACAGACTGTATTGTGGCCACTGGCTAGTGGCTAGACTTCCACTTATACCGTTACAGGGTGTCACTCACTCACAAATACCTCGCAGATAAAAAAAAATTCTATTTAATATTTTTCTGTGATATAATCACAGTTGCAAGCCCGTGTGTGTCAGGCCCACACAGACTGTATTGTGTCCACTGGCTAGTGGCTAGACCTCCACTTATACTGTTACTTGGTGTCATTCACTCACAAATACCTCGCAGATAAATAAAAATTCTATTTGATATTTTTCTGTGATATAATCACATTTGCAAGCCTGTGTGTGTCAGGCCCACACAGACTGTATTGTGGCCACTGGCTAGGCCTCCACTTATACTGTTACAGGGTGTCACTCACAAATACCTCGCAGATAAATAAAAATTCTATTTAATATTTTTCTGTGATATAATCACAGTTGCAAGCCCGTGTGTGTCAGGCCCACACAGACTGTATTGTGTCCGCTGGCTAGTAGCTAGACCTCCACTTATACCGTTACAGGGTGTCATTTACTCACAAATACCTTTCAGATAAAAAAAAATTATATTTAATATTTTTCTGTGATATAATCACAGTTGCAAGCCAGTGTGTGTCAGGCCCACACAGACTGTACTGTGCCCACTGCCCACCACTTATATAGGGTCGCACAGTACCTTGCACGCATAGTAACACTTATCTAATAAAAAATGACAGGCAGAGGGAGGTCACTCCGCAGGGGCCGTCGTGTTCGTGGTGCTGTGATTTCCACTGCCCCTGGAATAATGCCCAGTGTTCAGAGGCCACGTACCCTGAACCCAAAAAATTCTTCGAAAATAGTTGACTGGCTTACACAGGACACCCAATCTTCAACAGCTTCCGCTAAGAACCTTGACGCACCATCCTCCTCCAGCTCAGCTTTTGTCACCTGCTCTCAAGTTACCACTCTCCCGCCCGCCGCCACCACCACCACTACCACCACAGCCGCTTCACTTGATCCCTCAGAGGAGTTATTTACACATCATTTGGATAAAATTAGTGATGCACAACCATTATTGCCAGAGGATGGAGATAACAGGGATATGTCTCAGTCAGGCAGCATTACACACATGGACGTACAGTGTGATGATGATGATGATGTTGTACCCGCTGCTGCTTCCTTTGCTGAGGTGTCAGATACAAGTGAAGTGGTTGATGATGACAATGTGTCCGTGGATGCCACGTGGGTGCCTGCTCGAAGAGAAGAAGAAGAGGGGGAAAGTTCAGAATGGGAGACAGAGAGAAGGAGGAGACGAGTTGGAAGCAGGGGGAGGTCATCGCAAGGAGCTAGTGGCACAGTCAGACAGCATGTATCGGCACCCAGGGTCAGCCAGACAGCACGCCAATCAACACATGCTGCTGCCACCACCAGAATGCCGTCATTGCAAAGCTCAGCAGTGTGGCATTTTTTTTGTGTGTCTGCCTCTGACAACAGCGATGCCATTTGCAACCTGTGCCAAAAGAAACTGAGTCGTGGGAAATCCAACACCCACCTAGGTACAACTGCTTTGCGAAGGCACATGATCGCACATCACAAACGCCTATGGGATCAACACATGATGACGAGTAGAAGCAGCACACAAGCTCAAAGTCACCATCCTCCTCCTGGTCCAGCATCTTCAGCCACGTCAACCACTGCTGTCCTCCTTGGCCCCTCTCAACCACCCGCCACTCCGCCTCTCACCTTCAGCAGTTCCATCTCATCTGCCCACAGTCAGGTGTCTGTAAAGGAAATGTTTGAGTGTAGGAAGCCAATGTCCCAGAATCACCCCCTTGCTGTCTGACAGCTGGCTTGACGGAACTCTTAGCCCGCCAGCTTTTACCATACCAGCTGGTGGAGTCTGAGGCCTTCAAAAAATTTGTCGCTATTGGGACACCACAGTGGAAGGTACCCGGACGAATTTTTTTTTCAAAAAAGGCAATCCCAAACCTCTACTCAGTGATTGAAAAGGAAGTCATGGCATCTCTGGCATACAGTGTTGGGGCAAGGGTCCATCTGACCACTGATACCTGGTCTTCAAAGCACGGTCAGGGCAGGTATATCACCTACACTGCGCATTAGGTCAACCTGCTGACGGCTGACAAGCATGGAATGCGTGTCTCTGCAGCGGAGTTGGTGACACCGCCACGACTTGCAAGCAGGCCTACTGCCACCTCCTCTACTCCTTCTACTCCATCCTCTTCCATAACCTCCTCAGCTGAGTCCTCTTCTGCTGCGGCGTCTGGCTGCACATCAACTGAATCCCCCCAGCTTCCCAGGGGCTATTCCACATCCTGGATACGACAGTGTCACGCTGTCTTGGGGTTGACTTGCCTGAAAGCAGAGAGCCACACCAGACCAGCACTCCTGTCCGCCATGAACGTACAGGTGGATCAGTGGCTGACCCCGCACCAACTGGAGATCGGCAAAGTGGTGTGTGACAATGGAAGCAATTTGTTGGCGGCATTGAATTTGGGCAAGTTGTCACATGTGCCGTGCATGGCACATGTGTTGAATCTCATCGTACAACGCTTTGTGTCTAAGTACCCAGGCTTACAGGACATCCTCAAGCAGGCCAGGAAGGTGTGTGGCCATTTCAGGGGTTCCTACACGGCCATGGCGCACTTTTCAGACATTCAGCGCCAAAACAACATGCCAGTGAGGCGCTTGATTTGCGACAGCCCGACACGTTGGAATTCAACACTCCTAATGTTCGACCGCCTGCTCCAACAAGAAAAAGCCGTCAACGAGTATTTGTATGACCGGGGTGCTAGGACAGCCTCTGCGGAGCTGGGAATTTTTTTGCCACGTTACTGGACGCTCATGCGCAATGCCTGTAGGCTCATGCGTCCTTTTGAGGAGGTGACAAACCTAGTCAGTCACACCGAAGGCACCATCAGCGACCTCATCCCATTTGTTTTCTTCCTGGAGTGTGCCCTGCGAAGAGTGCTGGATCAAGCTGTAGATGAGCGTGAAGAGGAAGAGTTGTGGTCACCATCACCACCAGAAACAGCCTTGTCATCATCGCTTGCTGGACCTGCGGCAACGCTTGAAGAGGAGTGTGAGAAAGAGGAGTCAGAGGAGGAATGTGGCTTTGAAGAGGAGGAAGACCAACCACAGCAGGATTCCCAGGGTGCTCGTTGTTGTCACCTATCTGGGACCCGTGGTGTTGTAAGTGGCTGGGGTGAAGAACAGACCGTCAATGACATCAGTGAGGACGAGGAACGGGAAATGAGTAGCTCGGCATCCAACCTTGTGCAAATGGGGTCTTTCATGCTGTCATGTCTGTTGAGGGACCTTCGTATAAAAAGGATGAAGGAGAACGACCTGTACTGGGTGGCCACGCTATTAGACCCCCGGTATAAGCAGAAAGTGGCGGAAATGTTACCAACTTACCGAAAGTCAGAAAGGATGCAGCAGTTCAAAACAAAACTAAAAAATATGCTTTACACAGCTTATAAGGGGGATGTCACAGCACGACGGGAATCTAACAGGGGAAGAGGTGAAAGTAATCCTCCTCCTATCACGACCACAGCGGCAAGGACAGAACGCTTTACAGATGTGTTGTTGATGGAGGACATGCAGAGCTTTTTCAGTCCTACACATCGCCACAGCCTTTCGGGATCCAGCCTTAGAGAACGACTCGACCGACAGGTAGCAGACTACCTCGCCTTAACTGCAGATATCGACACTCTGAGGAGCGATGAACCCCTTGACTACTGGGTGTGCAGGCTTGACCTGTGGCCTGAGCTATCCCAGTTTGCGTTAGAACTTCTGGCCTGCCCCGCTTCAATTGTCCTGTCAGAAAGGACCTTCAGTGCAGCAGGAGGCATTGTCACTGACTAAAGAAGTCGCCTCGGTCAAAAAAGTGTTGATTACCTCACCTTCATTAAGATGAATGAGGCATGGATCCCGAAGGGACTGACAGTGGGGGATACGTTTGACTAACAAAGGGCCTGATGAAATGCCTTGGCCTCAAAATGGTCCCCACGCTGCTGTATTTAATGTCTGCATACCGGATGACTTTCGTGAATTCTCCGCCACCAACTAGGGTTCAAGCCGCAATGTTTTAGTCACCTTTCTGCCTTGAAAACATCAATTTTTCCGGCCGCTGCTACAACAGCGGCTGCAACGATAACATTATTTTTCAGGCATGTGTATATGCCTAATTTTTCTGGCCTCTGGTGCTGCACTGTGGCTGCAAAAACAAAACAAACAAAAAAAGGCACATACAAGTGTCAATTCCCCTTCGTGATCGTTACCTTGTTGTGGTGAAGGGACTTGCATATCACAATGAAGCGATCATCACCTCTATGAGTGTGTTGGCAATGTTGCCACACCCCAGATGATAAGGCCGTTGCTTCATTATGATCAGACCAAAAGCGATCGGCTGGATAATTTTTCATAGAAAAAACATACATTTTTTTATATATTTTTTTTAAGTTGTATGGGTGGGTTTTTAATACATAAAATAAAAAAAAATCATAATAAAGTCTCTTAATAGTTTATTAGAAATAATGCAGACAATTCCAAAAATCCCCATCAATTCCAATACAAAGCAAGTACAAAGCTCAGAACTAAATTATTCCAGGATGTCGTAATGGTTTGTTATTTCGACAATGGTTAATCAATTCGACACACGTCCCCAGATAGGGGACGTAACAGGGATTAAACTGATAGGAATAGTACTAGTTAAGACACCACTCATATAGGGTGTCACAGCACATTGCGCCGTGCACGCGCAGTGCCCCAACTTGGGAGTAAGAGGACCGACCAAGCTGCTTTTTCCATTTCCCGGTTCCTAAAATCAATTCATTTTGGTGTATCAGAGTTTGGTCTGTCACTGTGAAGGCAGTCGAAGGTACCCGGCCTAAATTTTTTTTTACAAAAGGCAATCCCACCCTGATATGGGACGTAACAGGGATTAAACTGATGAGAATATTACTACAGAAAATAGCACTCATATCGGGTGTGACAGTAAATTGCACGGCGCAGACGCAGTGACCGTGGCGTGGATTCAAACAAAGGGGAGGGAGCCAGCATTTTTTTAACCATCTCCCCGTTCGAAAAATCAATTTTATAAATTGACCCCAGATTGGGGACGTAACAGGGATTAAACTGATGAGAAGAGAGAACTACAGAAAATACCACTCATATCCGGTGGGGCAGTAAATTGCACGGGGCAGACGCAGTGACCGTGGCATGGATTCAAACAAAGGGGAGGGAGCCAGCATTTTTTTAACCATCTCCCCATTCGAAAAATCTATTTAATAAATTGACCCCAGATTGGGGACGTAACAGGGATTAAACTGATGAGAAGAGAGAACTACAGAAAATACCACTCATATCCGGTGGGGCAGTAAATTGCACGGCGCAGATGCAGTGACCGTGGCGTGGATTCAAACAAAGGGGAGGGAGCCAGCATTTTTTTAACCATCTCCCCGTTCGAAAAATCTATTTAATAAATTGACCCCAGATTGGGGACGTAACAGGGATTAAACTGATGAGAAGAGAGAACTACAGAAAATACCACTCATATCCGGTAGGGCAGTAAATTGCACGGCGCAGACGCAGTGACCGTGGTGTGGATTCAAACAAAGGGGAGGGAGCCAGCATTTTTTTAACCATCTCCCCGTTCGAAAAATCTATTTAATAAATTGACCCCAGATTGGGGACGTAACAGGGATTAAACTGATGAGAAGAGAGAACTACAGAAAATAGCACTCATATCGGGTGGGGCAGTAAATTGCACGGCACAGATGCAGTGACCGTGGATTCAAACAAAGGGGAGGGAGCCAGCGTTTTTTTAACCATCTCCCCGTTCGAAAAATCAATTCAATTCACCTTTCGGGGACCCTTGGTGTTGTACGTGGCTGGGTGGAGGAAGAAACCTTCAATGACATCAACAGGACATGGCTAGCTTGGTATCCAACCTTGAACAAATGGGGAGTTTGTGGTTGGGCAAATGGACTGTTTGCGGTTGTTTGCGGTGCATTAAAAGGGGAGTTTGGTCTGTCAATGTCTGTGAAGCGGGCGTAACCCTTACACTACCTGATCGATACAACATCATACCTGATCGTATACACACACTGGATGTTTTAACCCCTTAAGGACATAGGACGTACCGGTACGCCCTATTTCCCGAGTCCTTAAGGACACAGGACGTACTGGTACGTCCTGACTTAAAATCGGAATTCCGGCGCCGCGGGGGTTAATCGGAACGGGATGCCGGCTGAAATCATTCAGCCGGCATCCCGTAACAATGCAGGGGGGGTCATTTGACCCCCCCGTATCGGCGATCGCAGCAAACCGCAGGTCAATTCAGACCTGCGGTTTGCTGCGCTTTTTGCAGTTTCTGATCCCCGCGGGCCCTGACCGCGGGGATCAGAAACTTGAGAGTGCATAAAATCAATATTTTTCACCCCCCCCCTGCACCCCTGCACGATTTGATGCCGGCGGGTGGTGCCGCAGGCGGTGGGGGAGTTGCGGGAGGCGGGCGGTGCGGCAGGCGGGATCGCGATCCCCCGCCCGCCTCCCCATGAACGATCGTTGGCTTCTAGTGGTTATACCAGGGTGCCAGCACATTGCTGGCACCCTGGTATAAACGGCTGACATCTGTGCAGATGTCAGCCGTTTAACCCTTTCCATACCGCGGTCCGTACGGACCGCTGTATGGAAAAAGTTAATTGTCATCGGTCAGGGAGCTCTCTCCCTCTCCATCGGGGGGCTAGTGTGCCTTTGCAGCCCCCCGATGGAGAGGGAGAGAGCCCCCCGACAGCCCCCCTCAGCCCTGTGCTTACCCTTCCCCGTCTGCGAAGTTGTGGCAGACGGGGAAGGTTCCCATGGCAACAGGACGCCTGATCAGGCGTACTGCTGTCCATGGTGCTGAACAGATCTGTGCTAAAAGCAGAGATCTGTTCAGACAAAGTGTAAGTAAAATACAGTGCAGAGCCCTATATATGGTTCTGTACTGTATTATACAGACATCAGACCCACTGGATCTTCAAGAACCAAGTGGGTCTGGGTCAAAAAAATGTAAAAAAAAGTGAAAAAAGTTAAGATAAAAAAACAAACATTTATCACTGAATAAAAATAAAAAAAATAAAATAAAGTACACATATTAGGTATCGTCGCGTCCGTAACGACCTGATCTATAAAACGGTCATGTTACTTTCCCCGCATAGTGAACGCCATAAAAATAAAAAAATAAAAACTATGAGAAAATTGAAATTTTGCCCATCTTACTTCCCAAAAAAGGTAATAAAAGTGATCAAAAAAGTCGCATGTACGCCAAAATAGTACTAATCAAACCGTCATCTCATCCCGCAAAAAATGAGACCCTACTCAAGATAATCGCCCAAAAACTGAAAAAACTATGGCTCTTAGACTATGGAAACACTAAAACATGATTTTTTTTGTTTCAAAAATGAAATCATTGTGTAAAACTTACATAAATAAAAATAAAGTATACATATTAGGTATCGCCGCGTCCGTATCGACCGGCTATATAAAAATATCACATGACCTAACCCCTCAGATGACCACCGAAAAAAAAAAAAAAAAAAAAAACGTGTAAAAAAAGCAATTTTTTGCCATCTTACGTCACAAAAAGTGTAATAGCAAGCGATCAAAAAGTCATATGCACCCCAAAATAGTGCCAATCAAACCGTCATCTCATCCCGCAAAAAATGAGACCCTACTCAAGATAATCGCCCAAAAACTGAAAAAACTATGGCTCTTAGACTATGGAGACACTAAAACATTTTTTGGGTTTTAAAAATGAAGTTATTGTATAAAACTTACATAAATAAAAAAAATTGTATACATATTAGGTATCGCCGCGTCCGTGACAACCTGCTCTATAAAATTACCACATGATCTAACCTGTCAGATGAATGTTGTAAATAACAAAAAAAAAAAACGTGCCAAAAAAGCTATTTCTTGTTACCTTGCCGCACAAAAAGTGTAATATAGAGCAACCAAAAATCATATGTACCCTAAACTAGTACCAACAAAACTGCCACCCTATCCCTTAGTTTCTAAAATGGGGTCACTGTTTTGGAGTTTCTACTCTGGGGGAGCATCAGGGGGGCTTCAAATGGGACATGGTGTCAAAAAAAAACAGTCCAGCAAAACCTGCCTTTCAAAAACCGTATGGCATTCCTTTCCTTCTGCGCCCTGCCGTGTGCCCGTACAGCAGTTTACGACCACATATGGGGTGTTTCTTTAAACTACAGAATCAGGGCCATAAATATTGAGTTTTGTTTGGCTGTTAACCCTTGCTTTGTAACTGGAAAAAAAATATTAAAATGGAAAATCTGCCAAAAATGTGAAATTTTGAAATTGTGTCTCTATTTTCCATTAAATCTTGTGCAACACCTAAAGGGTTAACAAAGTTTGTAAAATCAGTTTTGAATACCTTGAGGGGTGTAGTTTCTTAGATGGGGTCACTTTTATGGAGTTTCTACTCTAGGGGTGCATCAGGGGGGCTTCAAATGGGACATGGTGTCAAAAAAACAGTCCAGCAAAACCTGCCTTCCAAAAACCAAACGGCGCACCTTTCACTCTACGCCCCACTGTGTGGCCGTACAGTAGTTTACGGCCACATATGGGGTGTTTCTGTGAACAGCAGAGTCAGGGCAATAAAGATACAGTCTTGTTTGGCTGTTAACCCTTGCATTGTTAGTGGAAAAAATGGGTTAAAATTGAAAATTAGGCAAAAAAATTAAATTCTCAAATTTCATCTCCATTTGCCAATAACTCTTGTGCAACACCTAAAGGGTTAACAACGTATGTAAAATCAGTTTTGAATACCTTGAGGGGTGTAGTTTCTTAGATGGGGTCACTTTTAGGGAGTTTCTACTCTAGGGGTGCATCAGGGGGCTTCAAATGGGACATGGTGTAAATAAACCAGTCCATAAAAATCAGCCTTCCAAAAACCAAACGGCGCACCTTTCACTCTACGCCCCGCTGTGTGGCCGTACAGTAGTTTACGGCCACATATTGGGTGTTTCTGTAAACGGCAGAGTCATGGCAATAAAGATACAGTCTTGTTTGGCTGTTAACCCTTGCTTTGTTAGTGGAAAAAATAGGTTAAAATGAAAAATTAGACAAAAAAATGAAATTCTCAAATTTCCTCCCCATTTGCCAATAACTCTTGTGCAACACCTAAAGGGTTAACAATGTATGCAAAATCAGTTTTGAATACCTTGAGGGGTGTAGTTTCTTAGATGGGGTCATTTTTGGGTGGTTTCTATTATGTAAGCCTCGCAAAGTGACTTCAGACCTGAACTGGTCCCTAAAAATTGAGTTTTTGTAAATTTCTGAAAAATTTCAAGATTTGCTTCTAAACTTCTAAGCCTTATAACTTCCCCAAAAAATAAAATATCATTCCCAAAACAATTCAAACATGAAGTAGACATATGGGGAATGTAAAGTTATCACAATTTTTTGGGGTATTACTATGTATTACAGAAGTAGAGAAACTGAAACTTTGAAATTTGCAAATTTTTCCAAATTTTTGGTAAATTAGGTATTTTTTTGTGCAAAAAAAAATTTTTTTTTTACTTCATTTTACCAGTGTCATGAAGTACAATATGTGACGGAAAAACAATCTCAGAATGGCCTGGATAAGTCAAAGCGTTTTAAAGTTATTAGCACTTAAAGTGACACTGGTCAGATTTCCAATAAATGGCCTGGTCCTTAAGGTGAAAATGAGCCCGGTCCTTAAGGGGTTAAACCACATTGTTAAAAAAAAAAATGGATTGTTAGGTGATTTATGCCCTTTATGGATTAAAATCCAACTCTGCGTCAACTACATCATTTTCCATGGGAGTTTTGCCATTGATCCCCCTCCGGCATGCCACAGTCCAGGTGTTAGTCCCCTTGAAACAACTTTTCCATCACTACTGTGGCTAGAAAGAGTCCCTGTGGGTTTTAAAATTTGCCTGCCTATTGAAGTCTATGGCGGTTCACCTGGTTCGCCCGTTCGCAAACATTTGCAAAAAGTTGCGTTCGCGAATGGAAAATTTTATGTTCGCGACATGACTATCCATTAGTTTCTAATTGCGTAAGTGGGGTTAAATAGTATACTGTCCTCTTCCGTGTTAATTACTTTACACAGTTTAGTGTCATCTGCAAAAATTGATATTTTACTGTGCAAGCCTTCTACAAGATGAGCAAGCACGAGCTTCTAGAGGACAGTCATAAGCTACTGCCCAGCCAAGATGTTGAGGAGAGATCCGCTGCTTCCTCCAGTAGACAAGTAAATAGTGACAATAAGAGTCGTGTGGAAGCTGGTTTTGCGAGCGGTCAGGCACGTGGCCCTGAGACTAGCAAGGGTGATATCAGTGACATAGAGACAGCAGTGGATGACGATGTAGCCGATCGCACGTGGGAGACAGGTTAGGAGGGGGCATCATCATCAGGGGAAGAGGGTGGTAGCGTAGCCATGAATCAACAGTGTGAGGTCTGGAGCAAAACATGACTGTGATAGTCCATCTGCTATGCAGGAGCCTACCTGTCCAGAAAGAACTAGCGGTGCATGTGTTCATGAAGGCAATGGAAGCAGGCAGTCAGCATGGAGTGGTGGAAATGCCATACTCGCCGGTGTGGCAATTTTTCATCAAGCCTTCGGAGGACGTCAGTGTTACCATTTGTAGAATCTGTTGTCACCACCGCCCTGCGTCAACACATGAAGCGTCCCCTAAAGTGGCCTGGGAAAACCGTGGCGCTAATGTAATGGTACAGCCTGAAACAGCAACTGCTGCATCACCCAGTGGCCCACACCCCTTGTCCAGCAGTCAAGGCTCCACCACCTTCAGCAGAAGGGAGCTGTGTTTCCTTCTTATCATCTACTGGTCCTGATGCTCCTGTTCCTCCTCAACCTTCACTCATTTCATCAGCAATTGATCACCGAGGCGATTGCAAAAAGACAACAGTATTTATGCACTCCTCCAACGGCACAGAAGCTGAACATGCTCCTGGCCAACTTGCTGGTACTAGTCTCTCCCTTACTATGTGGTGGACTCTGCACCTTTCAGAGAACTGATGACTTGTGCCGAACCAAGGTGGAGCAGAAGGTAGGTCGGTACTTGAGTCTGGCAGTGCCGACATCTGGAGCTGGAGCTATGGTCAAGGACAATAATATGTCCTTTGCTGCCCACTGGGTAAATGTGGTTCCTGCCCAGGCACACTAGCAACTTGGCCAGGCCCGGCACTGCTGACTCCGCATTCTCAAGCTGTTAGTCCTGCACCAATGTCCTTCTCTGCCTCCTCATCCTCAACCTTGTCCTCAGCCTTGCACTGTAGATGTAGTGTCCCACTAGGTAAATGTGGGCACTACTCAAGGGTCAATTGGGCCACGTGGTACTCTTACTCCTGAGGGACAGTGGCAGTGTATTTCACAGTACATTTTAATGCATTTTAATGTGTATTTAATGTGTATTTTTCCTGTGATATGTGCAGCAGGCCTATTATGGTGTAGTTTAACATCCTAGACACTAGAGGGAGCTAGGGAGCCCCTAGTATATATATTTAGACCCAGACAGGGAGGAGTTGAGTCTGTGTAGTCAGGAGTCTGTGGAGAGACAGAAGTGAGAGGGCACCAGCCAGAGAAAAGCTGAGGGCCTCCTCCTGACATGCAGCTAGACAGCCCAGGCTTCTAGTTGCCACCAGGAGGCTAGTGAAGGATTATAGCCTGCCTGAAGTTCCTGAGCCTTTGTTAGCTCAGAAGATTCACCCCAATAGAAGAGTTTGCCTCCTGGGAGAAACCTGCAGTTCCCTAACCAAAGCAGAGCAGAGCCAGTGTTCCAGCTAGTCAAGTAAGCTGAAGGGCAGAAGGATCATTAACCTAAAACAAGGGATATATATCTGAGGAGGGTTGCTACCAAGCATAAAAGCCAGCATTAGGGCATACGGGCCTTGGGATACAGACAGCCAGGATATCTGAGGAAATAGTGCAGCCTGGTCTGTGAGTGTTGATTTTACCCTCTGAGTATCTTGCAAAGAACATTACCTGCCATTGTTGTAAGAGCCTGCTATTGATTAATGCTGCAAAGTGGAACTGAACCTAAATTGTATAAAGTTTGAACTGTTTCCAGTAAAGAAAAGCTTGGTTCACCACAACACTGTGTTCCTCACTTATTACAACTATAAATCGGTGTGCCACCATTACAGGCACTGGCGTCACAAACCTTAAAGGGACCTTGCCCTAGACACATTAAACATCTGCAACATCCAGGGCACCTCATCCACCATCAGGCCTGGTCCCTATATACAGAGAGTGCCCCAGAGGACTACTGTGCCAGCCTCTCCATCACTGCTGTACGCTGCCCAGGGTCATCCTACAAACTGTGAGTAACCCATAGCAACCCTTGTTTGCCTAAGTAACCGTGACCTCACATCGCTATACCCTGCCGGCCTGCGTACCACACAGACACAATTCGGAGAGGTCCTCCAGCATACCACCTATGCAGAGCACAAAGGTGTTACTCTGTTCTACACCTGGTTTGCCTGGGTGAACTGAGTCTCACACCGGGGAGGAACTGCTACGCGTCCTTCATGAGGAAATCCAAACCAATTGAAGATCAGAACTGAGTCTCACACCGGGGAGGAACTGCTACGCGTCCTTCATGAGGAAATCCAAACCAATTGAAGATCAGAACCATGCTCACCGATAGCAGGAGGAACATCGTGTCTGCTCTGTGTCAAGGAGGGATGACCCATGCATCCTGTGTGGTGCACATTTTCAATCTGGTTGTAAGGTGGTTGCTGAAGTATTTCTCCCAACTTCACGACATCCTGAAAACGCCTAGGAAACTGTGTATGCACTTCAGCCACTTAGACTGCAAAGCACGTCCTCCTTGAGCTGTAAAGGCAGAATGGCATTCCTCAACATCGCATGATATGCAACGTTTCAACCCTTTGGGACTTCATCTTCAACGTTAGCCTGTGGCAGCTCACGTGTGACACCTGTCATTTGCTGAGGCCCTTTGAGGAGGCCACTTTGTCAGTCGCCAGTACTACAGGATGAATGACGTCATTTCACTCCTTCACATCCTGGAGCACAGGCAGTTAAATCTGTCTGGCCAGGGGACAGGAGATGTGGTGCCTACATATCACCACTACCTGAGCCCTGTGGGGGCTGAACTGGAGGAGGAGGATATTCACACTCAAGCATTGTGTACATAAATGGGTGGTTTTTCTACACAAGTGACAAGACTGGAGCAGGAGAATCAGGTGGAGCTATAGGGCGATGAGGAACAACAGGCAGATTCTGACACACCATGGCAGTATGCAATGGAGATGGAGGCAGGGAGTGGAGTCCCTTGCGCAAATGGTCAGATGTATGTTAAGTTGCTTGCTGTATTATCACCATTTGGCAGAGGGATGACTACTGGCTCTCCACCATGTTATACCCTCGCTACCACTCCAAAATGGGGGCCTTTTTCCACCTGCTGAGTAGAGATGTCGCGAACATAAAATTTTCAGTTCGCGAACGCAAATTTCCACAAATGTTCGTGAACGGGCGAACCGGGAAAACCGCCATAGACTTCAATAGGTAGGCGAATTTTAAAACCCACAGGGACTCTTTCTGGCCACAATAGTGATGGAAAAGTTGTTTCAAGGGACTAACACCGGAGGGGGATCCATGGCAAAACTCCCATGGAAAATTACGTAGTTGACGCAGAGTCGAGAGAAAAATACCCAGCTCCACAGAGGCTGTCCTCTTTTTTTTTATTAAAAAAATCTGTTCTTACCAGTTTAATCTCTGCTTTGTCCCCTATCAGGGGCCGGTGTATGGAATAGATTTTAGGAACCAGGAGATGGAAAAAGATGCTTAGTCAGTCCTCTTGCTTCCAATTTGGGGCACTGCGTGTGCACCGTGCAATGTACTCTGCTACCCTATATGAGTGGTATGGTAAGTAGTACTATTCCTATCAGTTTAATCCCTGTTACGTCCCCTATCAGGGGCTGGTGTTTGGAAAAGATTTTAGAAACCGGGAGATGGAAAAAGATGCTTGGTTGGTCCTCTTACTTCCAATTTGGGGCACTGCGCGTGCGCCGTGCAGTGTACTGTGCCACCCTATATGAGTGGTGTGTTAAGTAGTACTATTCTTATCAGTTCAATCCCTGTTACGTCCCCTATCAGGGGATGTGTATCGAATAGAGTTAAAGAGTTGTCAATAGTTGACACACTCATGACATAAATTTTATTCCTCCATGCGTCAATCTTGGTGTAGTGATGACTGTGCTTGTGCGCACGTTTGGGAGATTGCAGGCGATGGCGGTTTTTCAGAGCCTATGGTCGTGCTGAGGTAGTTCAGTGACAGTTAAGTGACCCAGAAAACAATGATTCTGCAGTGTGGGCCCATTGTTGGCCTAGTAGGCTTTAATGATCACCTTAGATGATCACAAAGAAAATTTATGTTTTTTCTATGCAAAATTATCCAGCCGATCGCTTTTGGTCTGTTCACAATGAAGCAACGACCTTATCATCTGGGGTGTGCCAACATTGCCATTGCCAACACACTCATAGAGGTGATCGCTTCATTGTGATACGCAAGCCCCTTCACCACAACACAGTAGCGATCACGAAGGGGAATTGACACATGTATGTGCTTTTTTTTTTTTCTTTTTGCAGCCACAGTGCAGCACCAGGGGCCAGAAAAATTAGGCATGTACACATGCCTGAAAAATTAGGTATTGTTGCAGCCGCTGCAAAAAATTGATGTTTTCCAGGCAGAAAGTGCACAAAAACATTGCGGCTTGAACCCTAGTTGGTGGCGGAGAAGTCACGCAAGTCATCCGGCATGCAGAGATTAAATACAGCAGCGTGTGGACCATTTTTAGCCCAAGGCATCTCATCAGGCCTTTTTTAGTCAAATGCATCCCCCACTGTCAGTCCCTTCGGGATCCATGCCTCATTCATCTTAATAAAGGTGAGGTAATCTAGACTTTTTTGACCTAGGCGACTTCTCTTCTCAGTGACAATAACTCCTGCTGCGCTGAAGGTCCTTTCTGACAGGACACTTGAAGTGGGGCAGGCCAGAAGTTCTATCGCAAATTGGGATAGCTCAGGCCACAGGTCAAGCCTGCACACACACTAGTCAAGGGGTTCATCGCTCCTCAGAGTGTCGATATCTGCAGTTAAGGCGAGGTAGTCTGCTACCTGTTGCTCGAGTCGTTCTCTGAGTGTGGACCCCGAAGGGCTGTGGCGATGCGTAGGACTTAAAAAGCTCCATATGTCCTCCATCAACAACACGTATGTAAAGTGTCCTGTCCTTGCCGGCGTGGTCGTGGTAGGAGGAGGATTACTTTCACGTCTTCCCCTGTTAGATTCCCGTTGTGCTGTGACATCACTTGTTTTGGAACTGCTGCATCCTTTCCGACTTCCGGTAATTCTGTAACATTTCAGCCACTTTCTGCTTATACCGGGGTCTAGTAGCATGGCCACCCAGTACAGGTCGTTCTCCTCTAGCCTTTTTATACGAGGGTCCCTCAACAGGCACGACAGCATGAAAGACCCCATTTGCACAAGGTTTGTTGCTGAGCTACTCATGTCCTGTTCCTCGTCCTCACTGATCTCATTGAAGGTATGTTCTTTCCCCCAGCCACGTACAACACCACGGGTACCAGATAGGTGACAACGAGCACCCTGGGATGCCTGCTGTGGTTGGTCTTCCTCCTCCTCAAAGTCACATTCCTCCTCTGACTCCTCTTCCTCAGACTCCTCTTCCAGCGTTGCCGCAGGTCGAGCAAGCGATGCTGATAAGGCTGTTTCTGGTGGTGATGGTGACCACAACTCTTCCTCTTCACGCTCATCTACGGCCTGATCCAGCACTCTTCGCAGGGCACGCTCCAGGAAGAAAACAAATGGGATGATGTCGCTGATGGTGCCTTCGGTGCGACTGACTAGGTTTGTCACCTCCTCAAAAGGACGCATGAGCCTACAGGCATTGCGCATGAGCGTCCAGTAACGTGGAAAAAAAATACCCAGCTCCGCAGAGGCTGTCCTAGCACCCCAGTCAGACAAATACTCGTTGACGGCTTTTTCTTGTTGGAGCAGGTGGTCGAACATTAGGAGTGTTGAATTCCAACGTGTCGGGCTGTCGCAAATCAAGCGCCTCACTGGCATGTTGTTTCGCCGCTGAATATCGGAAAACGATCAGATTCAACACATGTGCCATACACGGCACATGTGTCAACTTGCCCAAATTCAATGCCGCCAACAAATTGCTTCCGTTGTCACACACCACTTTGCCGATCTCCAGTTGGTGCGGGGTCAGCCACTGATCCACCTGTGCGTTCAGGGCGGACAGGAGTGCTGGTCTGGTGTGACTCTCTGTTTTCAGACAAGTCAAGTCAACCCCAAGACGGCGTGACACTGTCGTATCCGGGATGTGGAATAGCCCCTGGGGAGCTGGGGGGGGGGTGCAGTTGATGTGGAGCAAGACGCAGCAGCAGAAGAGGACTCAGCCAAGGAGGTTAGCGAAAAGGATGGAGTAGGAGGAGTAGAGGAGGTGGCAGCAGGCCTGCCTGCAAGTCGTGGCGGTGTCACCAACTCCTCTGCAGAGCCACACATTCCATGCATAGCAGCCATCAGCAGGTTTACCCAATGCGCAGTGTACATGATATACCTGCCCTGACCGTGCTTTGCAGACCGGGTATCAGTGGTCAGATGGACCCTTGCCCCAACACTGTGTGCCAGACATGCCATGACTTCCTTTTCCACAATAGAGTACAGGTTGGGGATTGCCTTTTGTGAAAAAAAAATTGGGCCGGGTACCTTCCACTGCGGTGTCCCAATAGCTACAATTTTTTTGAAGGCCTCAGACTCCACCAGCTTCTTACGCTCAAACATTTCCTTGACAGACACCTGACTGTGGGCAGATGAGATGGAACTGCTGAAGGTGAGAGGTGGAGTGGCGGGTGGTTGAGAGGGGGCAAGGAGGACAGCAGTGGTTGACGTGGCTGAAGATGCTGGACCAGGAGGAGGATGGTGGCTTTGAGTTTGTGTGCTGCTTGTACTCATCATGTGTTGATCCCATAGGCGTTTGTGATGTGAGATCATGTTCCTTCGCAAAGCAGTTGTACCTAGGTGGGTGTTGGATTTCCCACGACTCAGTTTCTTTTGGAACAGGTTGCAAATGGCATCACTGTTATCAGAGGCAGACACACAAATAAAATGCCACACTGCTGAGCTTTGCAATGATGGCATTCTGATGGTGGCAACAGCATGCGTTGATTGGCGTGCTGTCTGGCTGACCCCGGGTGCCGATACATGCTGTCTGACTGTGCCACTAGCTCCTTGCGACGACCTCCCCCTGCTTCCAACTCGTCTCCTCCTCCTCTCTGTCTCCCCATCTGAACTTTCCCCCTGTTCTTCTTCTCTTCGAGCGGGCACCGACGTGTCATCCATGGACACATCGTCATCATCAACCGCTTCACTTGTATATGACAACTCAGCAAAGGAAGCAGCAGTGGGTACAACATCATCATCATCACACCGTACGTCCATGTGTGTAATGCTGCCTGACTGAGACATATCCCTGTTATCTACATCCTCTGGCAATAATGGTTGCGCATCACTCATTTCTTCAAACTGATGTGTAAATAACTCCTCTGACAGATCAAGTGAAGGGGCTGTGGTGCTAGTGTTGGTGGTGGCGGCAGGCGAGCGAGTGGTAACTTGAGAGGTGCCCGAAGCTGAGCTGGAGGAGGATGGTGCGTCAAGGTTCCAAGCGGAAGCTGTAGAAGATTGGGTGTCCTGTGTTAGCCAGTCAACTATGTCCTCAGAACTTTTCGAGTTCAGGGTACGTGGCCTCTGAACACTGGGCATTATTCTAGGGCCAAAGGAAATCACAGCACCACGACCACGACGGCCCCTGTGGGGTGGCCTGCCTCTGCCTGTCATTTCTTTTTAGATTAGTGGTACTATGCGTGCAAGCTACTGTGCCACCCGATATGAGTGGTGGGCAGTGGGCACAGTACACGCTGTGGGCCTGACACACACTGGCAGGCAACTGCAATTATATTACAGAGAATTTTTTTTTTACTGTTTTATCTGCAAGCTACTGTGCCACCAGATATGAGTGGTGGGCACTGACAGTGGGCACAATACACTCTGTGGGCCTGACACACACTGGCAGGCAACTGCAATTATATTACAGAGAAACATTTGTTTTACTGTTTTATCTGCAAGCTACTGTGCCACCAGATATGAGTGATGGGCACTGGCAGTGTGCACAGTACACTCTGTGGGCCTGACACACACTGGCAGCCAACTGCAATTATATTACAGAGAAAAAATTAAATAAAATTAAAAAAAAAGCAGACTGATGTACTAGCCCTAAAAAGGGCTTTTTGGGGTGCTGTCAGGACGTTGTCCTTACAGCAGATCAGATGAGTCTTTGAGGACTGGAGTGGACACAGAACACTGGCCTAGCTAACGATTTCCATATTAAATCAGCAGCAGCTGCACTCTCAGCAGTTTGGGACATCTCTACTGCTGAGAGGGAGGAATAAACTCAACTACTATTGAGCCCCCTGCATTAACCTTCCACTGCTATGGCTGCTGGAGGGGGCGGGGAGGAGCAGCACCAGCAGCAAATTAAGTCTGTTTCTAATGAGCACTTTTCTCTTCACCCACCTACTGAAAAAAACACCCTCCAGCAGCAGCAAGACTTGGAGCAGAACCTTAACCAGCAGGTGGTGGCATACTTAGACTACACTCTGCCACCCCACATCCAAGATCCCCTGGACTACTGGTCAGCCAAACTTGATTTGTGTCCGCAACTGGCCGAGTTTGCCTTGGACAACCTTTCCTGCCTGGCCAGTAGTGTGGCATCATAGCGGGTATTTTTTGTGTTGTGGTAGGGGGCATAGTTACCCCCTTTCCACCCAAATTGTGGAGAGACTGACCTTTGTGAAGATGAATCAGGCGTGGACCAGCCAGGATTTCCACACGCCAGTACCTGATTCATCAGACTAGATCATTATGGGTGCCACACCCAAACTTGTGAAGAGACCCGCTTCTTCTGGCCACCTGCTTCAGCACTATTCTGATGTTGCCAACAGCCTGATGCTGCACACCTGCTGCCATGCTCTCCTACTGCCACCCTCCAGCTTATGCTGTTACTGCCACTGCTGTTTCCCCCCAGCTCCCCACTCTGTGACTGGGCCACTGTGTGTGTGTGTGTGTGTCAGGGCCAGATATTGGGAAAAATATTACTGACAACAAATATATTTTTTCCATAATTTATCCACACTTTGCCTATAGACGGTGTTTGCAGTGAATTGTCACATCTGCGCTGCAATAGCGTGTGTGTGTGTGTCAGGGCCAGATATTGGGAAAAATATTACTGACAACAAATATTTTTTTCCCATAATTTATCCACATTTGGCCTATAAACAGTGTCTGCAGTGAATTGTCACATCTGCTCTGCAATAGCGTGTGTGTCAGGGCCAGACATTGGGAAAAATATTACTGACAACAAATATATTTTTTCCATAATTTATCCACACTTTGCCTATAAACAGTGTCTGCAGTGAATTGTCACATCTGCGCTGCAATAGCGTGTGTGTGTCAGGGCCAGAAATTGGGAAAAATCTTACTGACAACAAATATATATTTTCCATAATTTATCCACACTTTGCCTATAAACGGTCCCTTATAACATATAACGTTTAATATGAAGAAGGCGAGCATTAAGGGACGGGGAAGTGGCCGTGATACTGATGGTGCAAACAGAGGACGTTGCCCTGGGTGCGGTGAAACTGTGTCTGCTGCCAGAGCAGAAGAAAAACAATCATCCAAGATACCTAGCTTCATGTCCCAGTTTGCAGGGCGGTGCAGGACACCACTCTTGAAGACAGTCCAGTGCGAGCAGGTGGTCGGTTGGATTGCAGCAGATAGTGCTTCCAGTGGGTTAAGCCCCACCCTGTCTTCCACCAAGTCCAGTCTCAGTAGCCAGGAGTCTGGTCCACACAATCCTCACTCTGATCCTCCTTCCTCCCACCATTTACAGTCTGGCCAAACAAGTGATCCCACACTCGGATATTCCGAGGACCTCTTTGCATCGCCATTAACTGATTTGGCCCTCTTGCCAAGCACGCTTGAATAGGGACTTGAGATCTTGTGCCCCGATTCCCAACCTCTTGAGCATCCAGAGTCACAAGAACATGTCGCTGGGGAACAGCAATTAGTGTTTAATGAGGTGGATGATGATGAGACACAGTTTCCAATGACTTAACCGCAATCACTGTCTCAAGAGGATGAGGAAGAGGATGACACACAGTTGTCAATCACTGAGGTTGTGGTTAGGTCAACAAATCAGGAGGATGATCAGAGTGAGGAAGTGGAAGAGGAGGTGCTGGACGACGAGGTCACTGACTCAACCTTGGAAGGTGGCAACTAGCCAAGCGAGGAGAGCAGTACTGAGGGGGGGGGGGGGATCTGCAGCACTGCAACAGGCTGGAAGAGGCAGTGGGGTGGCAAAAGGGAAAAGGCGGGCACCACCGAACAGGCCCACAACTGTTCCACGGAGCACCCCTTGCGTAAATCTCCCTTGCCAATGGGTAGGTGTTCGGCAGTACTGCGCTTTTTTGAGTAAAGTGCTGACGACAAAAGGATAGTAGTTTGCAACCTGTGCCACACCAAAATGAGCCAGGGCATGAACACTATCAACCTCACCACCACCAGCATGATCCGCCACATGGCATCAAAGCACCCTAAAAGGTGGGCCGAACGCCTCGGTCCACAATCTGTGTCTGCGGGTCACACCACTGCCTCCTCTTCCTCTGTGTTACATGCTGGCCAATCCCCTGTCCAAGATGCAGGTCCGGATGCCTCCCGCCCTGCTCCTTGACCTTTGCAAGCACTATCAGTGACCACATCCACTTTCCTGTCCCATCGCAGAATCCAAATGTCATTACCCCTGGCATTTGAATGCTAGAACAAATACCCAGCCATCCACCCACAGGCCATAGCACTAAGTGCGCAGCTTTCCAAATTACTGGCCCTTGAAATGTTGCCATTTAGGCTTGTGGACACTGAGGCCTTCCGCAGCCTGATGTCAGTGGCTGTCCCTCGTTAAGCAGTCCTCAGCTGCCACTATTTTTCAAGGTGTGCTGAGCCAGCCTTACACCAACATGTGACCCTTAACATCACACGTGCCCTGACCAACGCAGTTACTGGGAAGGTCCACTTAACCACGGACACATGGAAAAGTGTTTTCAGCCAGGGATGCTACATTTCCCTGACGGCAAACTGGGTGAATGTTGTGGAGGCCGGGAGCGAATCGTACCGACGTACCGACGCCAAGGATTGCGGGCCCCAATTCCATTAGGGTATCCACCACCACCTACGTTAATGGCTCCAACCCCCACTTCTCCTCCTCTCCCAATTTTCCTGAACTACTGGTGAAGGTGCACAGCGTGTGTGCACATTTCTGCAAGTCACCAACACCTTCAGCTGGTCCGTCACTGGCTGTTGTGCAACGTGAGCACGTGCTAGAACTCCACGTTCCACATGTTGGCAAGGCTTTGTGAGCAGCAGAGGGCAGTTGTGGAATACCAGTTGCAACATGGTCGTCGCCTTTCCAGTCAGCTTCCACTATTCACAAGCGAGGAGTGGGCATGGATGTCTGACCTCTGTGAGGTTTTACGCAACTTTAAGGAATCAATACAGATGGTGAGCGGCAATAACGCTATTATCAGCATCACCATCCCACTTCTGTGTCTTCTCAAACGCTCTCTGCTCACAAATAAGGACGACGCTGTGCATGTGGAAAAGGTGGAAATGGGGGAAGACATTACACAGGTTGATGATAGCCAGACCACCCTCAGTTTGTCTTCTCAGCGCAAATTGCAGGCTGAAGAGGAGGAGGAGCAGGAGACGGTTGCTTCAGCTACAGAGGGTAGTACCCATGGAAGTTTAATTCCATATGTTTTGCATGGGTGGGCAGAAAAGGAGGAAGAGGATGAGGAGATTGAGAGTGATCCTCCTGTTGACGACAGCGAAGTCTCGCCTGTTGGTACTCTGGCACACATGGCTGACTTCTTGTTAGGCTGCCTTTCCCACAACACACGCATTATATGCATTTTAGACACGGATTACTGGCTGTTCACCCTTCTCGACTCCCACTACAAAGAGATCTTCTCATCTCTCATTCCTCTGGTGGAGAGGATGAGCAAAATGGTGCAATACCAGAAGATCCTTGTTGGAAAATTGCTTCAAAAGTTTCCATCTGACAACACTGGCGGCAGAGTCAGTACTTCCTTGGCAAACCGAGGAGGGGAGACAAGGGGAACACACAGCAGTTCCAACAGAGGCAGGGCAACACTCTCCAAAGCCTAGGACAGTTTTATTACACCCCGCCAGCACCCTCACCCTGATGTGCGGCCTACTGCCACAAGGAGAGAGAAATTGTGGAAGATGGTGAAGGAGTACATAGCAGACCGTGTCAGCATCCTCAATGATCCCTGAGTGCCGTACAACTACTGGATGTCCAAGCTGGACACGTGGCACGAACTGGCGCTCTAAGCTTTGGAGGTGCTGGCCTGCCCTGCCAGCGTTTTGTCTGAGTGTGTATTTAATGCTGCTGGTGGCATTATAACAGATAAGTGTATCCGCCTGTCAACTGAAAATGCTGACAGGTTGACTCATATAAAAATGAACAAGGCCTGGATTGACCAAGACTTCTCGACTCCACCATAGGAATGCTGCTGAACATATAGGCACTTTACATGTGTTTTTTTTAATATAGTTAATAGACTGTATTCCCATGTAGAGATGTCGCGAACATAAAATTTTCCGTTCGCGAATGGCGAACGAGAATTTACGCAAATGTGGGCGATCCGGGCGAACCGCCATAGACTTCAATAGACATGCGAATTTTAAAACCCACAGGGACTCTTTCTGGCCACAATAGTGATGGAAAAGTTGTTTCAAGGGGACTAACACCTGGACTGTGGCATGCCAGAGGGGGATCCATGGCAAAACTCCCATGGAAAATTACGTAGTTGACGCAGAGTGTGGTAAGTTGAATTTGCATTGCGATTAATATAACCTGCATTAATCGCATCGCGAATTCAACTTAGAGCTAATTTCCTAATGGTTGTATTACTAGAATTGACGAATATAACGAATATAGCACTATATTCTCAATCTTCGTTATATTCTAGCAATACAACCATTAGGAACCCAGCTCTAAGTTGAATTTGCAATGCGATTAATATAACCTGTATTAATCGCATTGTGATTACAACTTAGTCAAATTTGTGACACTGCAGCTTCAGAATGAATCTAAGATGGATGCTGTCCTTGCTTTTTGATAGGAGGAGGGAGGGTCTGGGAGGGAAGGTATGCTGATTGGCTGGAATGTGTCTGCTGACCGTGAGGTACAGGGTCAAAATTTGCTCAATGATAATGTATAGGGGGCGGACCGAACATCGCATATGTTCGCCCGCTGCGGCGAACGCGAACAAGCTATATTCGCCGGGAACTGTTCGCCGGCGAATAGTTCGGGACATCTCTATTCCCATGCACCCCTTCCACCACAAACAAGGGTATATGGTTGAATCTTCCTTTTCTCATCCTCCTCCTCCTCTTCCATCATATCAACATGCATTGCTTATTTGTCACATATAATGCCCTCGCATATATGGCCTTCGAATATACTTTTTTAGAGGGTCCACTTACCAGCAGGCCCTCACATATAATTTTTTTAGAGGGTCCGCTCACCTGCAGGCCCTCACATATAATTTTTTACAAGATCAGCTCACCTGCAGGCCCGCAACTCAAATCTTTTACAGGGTCAGCTCACCTGCAGGCCCGCAAATCAAATCTTTTACAGGGTCAGCTCATCTGCAGGCCCGCAACTCAAATCTTTTACAGGGTCAGCTCACCTGCAGGCCCGCAACTCAAATCTTTTACAGGGTTAGCTCACCTGCAGGCCCGCAACTTAATGTGAATGAGGCCCTCCTTTATGTGATATGCAGGTTGTATCGGAGCGCCTCTTCCTTGTAATTTTTGACAGCACTTGCACTTTATATACCAGTTAAATATACAGGAAAGAATGTTTTCAATAAATTATTCCTATAAAATAGATTTTTTACTTTGGTTTTGTGCATAAAACCTTAATTAGAATGTGGGCCTGGTGATCAGTTTAAGGCCTTTCAAGCAGCATCATCAGCTGCATGGTGATAAAAATGAGTGGCAAGGTGACATACTGTGGAGATGGCAGCATGAGGAGGCCACATACTGTAGTGGCACAATTACTGAGTTTGATAAAAAGACTAAGGCCACAGATTGTTTAGAAAGATGCAGATGGAAAGAAATCTGTGGAGCTTTATGAAGGTCACCTGCAGATTAATGCAGACCAGGGGTGTAGCTATAGGGGAAGCAGGGGAAGCTGCAGCTTTGGGGCCCTGACCCAGAAGGGGCCCATCCAGGAGGTGGAGGACTAAAGGATTTGGTCAGGGCCCCCTCAACAGTATTACATAATGAAATTATAAACAGTGACAGTATAGACAGTGTATAAAACGGATGGAACAGCTGCCGGTCCTGGTCTGAGAGAGCGATCTTTACTAGCCACAGCATTGGGGGCGGCATGAAATGAAGGGGTTGCTAAAAAATTGGGATGGAGTCCCATTCAAATTTGCTGTGGGGCCCAGTCATTTCTAGCTACGCCACTGATGCAGCCCACAAAAGCAAGTTGGGTTTATCGATTCCAAAACCTTAACTAAATTGTGGGCCTGGGGATCAGTTTAAGGCCTTTTAAGCAGCATCAGCAGCAACATGGTGATAAAAATGAGTGGCAAGGTGACATGGTGTGGAGATGGCAGCATGAGGAGGCCACATAGTGGCACAATGAATGAGTCTGGATAAAAGGCTAAGGCCACAGATTGTTGAGAAAGATGCAGATGGAAACAAATCTGCAGAGCTGTATGACGGTCACCTGTAGATTAATGCAGCCATCAAAATCCAGTTGGGTTTGTCTGTTCCACCTCAGCTCACAAGCAGGCCTGCACCAAAAAACTTTTACTGGGTCAGCTCACCTGCAGGCCTGTAACTCAAATCTTTTACAGGGTCAGCTCAGCTGCAGGCCCGCAACTCAAATCTTTTACAGGGACAGCTCACATGCAGGCCCTCGCATATGTTTTACAGGGTCAGCTCACCCGCAGGCCCGCACCTAAAATCTTTTACAGGGTCAGCTCACCTGCAGGCCCGCAACTCATGCAGCCTTGCTTTGAAGTAGTAGATGTAGCCATTTATCAGGCTCCATCTCCAAAATCTAACAATAATTTCTCGTTACCGGTGGTCACCATGTTTAGGTGCATAAAAGAACATCGAAAGTTGATAGGGAAGATATCCAAATGGATCATGGACATCACGGGGACGTGCGATCAGGCAGAAGTTATGTAGAGTCAACGAAGTGGCAGCAGGGCCTCACCTGTATAACATTTCCTCATTCAAAATACCACAGTGACATTCCCTGTAATTTTTTATTACTCATTCCAATAATAGGGCATCTTAAGAGTACTGTATTGTTATTTATCGTCACTACCTCCACGAGTCGGGAGTGTGTGATTTGCCCGCCACCCGCTTGCCTTTTCTTGGATGTGGTAGCCGTTTCTCAGGCTCCCTCTCCGGAATCAAACACTGATTCCCCATTACCCATAGATTACAATAGTTTTGAGCTGACAATTACATCGAAAGTTTATAGGCTAGACATCCGAATGGATCGTCGCCATCACGGGGACATGCCATCAGCCCCAGGTTAACTAGAGTCACCAAAGCAGCAGCAGGCCACAGCCCATAATGTTTTAGATGGTCAGGTCAGCAGGCCCTTGCTCCTAATTTTTTTGAGGGTCACCAGCAGGCCATCAATCATAATTTTTAAAAGGTGTGTATGATGCCCTCCTTTATGTGTAACTAAGGGTGTATCGGATTGCCTCTTCCTTGTAATTTTTGGCAGCACTTGCACTTTATATACAGTTGCAAGAAAAAGTATGTGAACCCTTTGGAATGATATAGATTTCTCCACAAATTGGTCATAAAATGTGATCTGATCTTCATCTAAGTCACAACAATAGACAATCACAGTCTGCTTAAACTAATAACACACAAATAATTAAATGTTACCATGTTTTTATTGAACACACCATGTAAACATTTACAGTGCAGGTGGAAAAAATATGTGAACCCCTAGACTAATGACATCTCCAAGAGCTAATTGGAGTGAGGTGTCAGCCAACTGGAGTCCAATTAATGAGATGAGATTGGAGGTGTCGGTTACAGCTGCCCTGCCCTATAAAAAACACACACCAGTTCTGGGTTTGCTTTTTACAAGAAGCATTGCCTGATGTGAATGATGCCTCGCACAAAAGAGCTCTCAGAAGACCTACGATTAAGAATTGTTGACTTGCATAACGCTGGAAAGGGTTATAAAAGTATCTCCAAAAGCCTTGCTGTTCATCAGTCCACGGTAAGACAAATTGTCTATAAATGGAGAAAGTTCAGCACTGCTGCTACTCTCCCTAGGAGTAGCCGTCCT
Organism: Bufo bufo; assembly: GCF_905171765.1. NCBI lineage: Eukaryota > Metazoa > Chordata > Amphibia > Anura > Bufonidae > Bufo > Bufo bufo. The sequence goes on along the minus strand of NC_053395.1, from coordinate 117,101,316 downwards.
GTAAAGATGACTGCAAGAGCACAGCGCAGACTGTGAGGTGAAGAAGAATCCTAGAGTGTCAGCTAAAGACTTACAAAAGTCTCTGGCATATTCTAACATCCCTGTTAGCGAATCTACGATACGTAAAACACTAAACAAGAATGGATTTTATGGGAGGATACCACAGAGGAAGCCACTGCTGTCCAAAAAAAACATTGCTGTACGTTTACAGTTTGCACAAGACCACAAGGATGTTGCACAGCAGTACTGGCAAAATATTCTGTGGATAGATGAAACTAAAGTTGAGTTGTTTGGAAGAAACACACAACACTATGTGTGGAGAAAAAGAGGCACAGCACACCAACATCAAAACCTCATCCCAACTGTGAAGTATGGTGGTGGGGGCATCATGGTTTGGGGTTGCTTTGCTGCGTCAGGGCCTGGACGGATTGCTATCATCGAAGGAAAAATGAATTCCCAAGTTTATCAAGGCATTTTGCAGGAGAACCTAAAGCCATCTGTCCACCAGCTGAAGCTCAACAGAAGATGGCTGTTGCAACAGGACAAAGACCCAAAGCATAGAAGTAAATCAACAACAGAATGGCTTAAACAAAAGAAAATACGCCATCTGGAGAGGCCCAGTCAGAGTCCTGACCACAACCCGATTGAGATGCTGTGGCATGACCTCAAGAAAACGATTCACACCAGACATCCAAAGAATATTGCTGAACTGAAACAGTTCTATAAAGAGAAATGGTCAAGAATTACTCCTGACCGTTGTGAACGTCTGATCTGCAACTACAGGAAATGTTTGGTTGAAGTTATTGCTGCCAAAGGAGGTTCAACCAGTTATTAAAACCAAGGGTTCACATACTTTTTCCACCTGCACTGTGAATGTTTACATGGTGTGTTCAATAAAAACATGGTAACATTTAATTCTTTGTGTGTTATTAGTTTAAGCAGACTATGATTGTCTATTGTTGTGACTTAGATGAAGATCAGATCACATTTTATGACCAATTTGTGCAGAAATCCATATCATTCCAAAGGGTTCACATACTTTTTCTTGCAACTGTACAAGTAAATATTCAGCAAATAATGTTTTCTATCAATTTCTCCTCTAAAATCGTTTTTTTTTTCCCCTTTGTTTTGTGCGTATTATTGTCATTATGTAAAAGTGGCGTACTATTTGGACAACATAGTCCCTAGCAGCGACCAGCGAGTCCAAGATGCATCCATACATCCTCGTCATGCTGTTACAGAACCATTTCGGTAGTGTTACCAACAATTTCTGACATTTTCTTATGAACCAGGCACCCTCCCCTCTTCAGAGCAGGGGGTACCTGGTTTAATGCTCAGGTTCTCCCATTGACTTCCAATATACTCGGGTGCCCGGTCGAGCACCCGAATATCACAATGTGTTCGTCCCGAGCCTCTGAGCACTACGGTGTTCGATCAACACTACAACTCACCACTCTGTGACTTTGCCACTATGTTGATTTCTCATGCGGTTGCCACCCTCCCCATACTGGAGCTGGGCAACTGTGTTGACTCCTCATGCAGTAGCCACCTCACCACTCTGTGACTGGGCCACTGTGTTGACTCCTCATGCATTTGCCACCCTCCCCATACTATAACTGGGCCATTGTGTTGACTCCTTATGCATTTGCCACCCTCCCCTATTGGAAATCTGTGATTGGGCCATAGAAGGACGGAAGAATGAAAGACAGAACAGATCCTTTTTTTGGAGCATCCATAAAGGCCTGTATCACACAGTCCCTATTTTGCATCAGGATATGCTCATGATTTGGAAGCCAAAAATAGGAGTAGGTACAAACATTCCAGTCATGTGTCATCTCATTTTTGGATCCACTCCGGTTTTTATTTGGGCCTTAGGAATACTGATGGATTACTGACCAAATGCTGACCACGTGAAGGCGGATGCTCAAAAGACAGGATTTGTTTTTTGAGGGTTGTTCTTATGATGGATCAGAAGAAGGGCAAAATAAACAGTGACGTCAACACAAACTGACTGGTGACACCTTCTCCACTCTGTTATGGGGGCACTACTTCTATCAGAGTGTAACAGAACAGGTTCTGTAGAAATCTATGTGGAATCAGCTGACGGTCTAAAAGGAGTTAACGATTTCACTCTATAGTACAATCTTAGGCCACTGCGCGGTTCTTTATACCTGACGCTAACATTGAACTATAAGGATAAGTTCACACTTGAGTTATTTGGTCAGTTATAGCCCCATAATTGACTAAATAAGTGAAGTGTGAAGTTATTCTAAGAGTGACATCAGTCATACAGACCCAAAGTAAAGTTTCACTACCACAGCGGACTACCTATGCATGTTTCTACACCTATATATAGGCTCTCTCCATCTGGGAAATAACAGTTTTTTAACACGATTCTTCATAAATAAATTCAGATTGAATCCAATTTTTTGGGGAAAATCAGCAAATCAAATTTTTGAAAAATTTGATAATCTCTAATGGTTGCCATAACCCATTGCTCACAGATTGCTCCTCCATAAACAGTTCATGAACACGTGAGATTTTGGAGGCTACTTTTTCGTTGGCCACCCTGTAGTAGTGGCAGATGTGTAGCGTTAACAGTCGTGTCAGTAAGGGATTTGCAGTGAGGAGCAGCAGCTACAGTGGTGATGGCAACAGCAGCCATATGGTACATATTGGCAAGCAGACAGAAGCAGTGGCATGATGGCAGCAGTGAAAGGATGACAGAAGCAGCTCTACAGAACATTATGGTAGGCAGGCAACATTATGGTAGGCTGGCAGACTGCAGCAGTGGAGAGATGGGGCACTATCAGAAAAGCCAGATCTATTCATCAGCCTCAACTGCAGGAATGTGAAGATCCTTCCAGATCCATGTCTCATTCATTTTGACAAAAGTGATGACAATGGGGGCTGGCTAAGAAAGAACAAAGAGCATACTTGGTTAGTTCAGGCCAGTGCTCTAGTCTGCCTTCCTAGATGTCCGTGGGATCAGGGAACAAGGGAACAAAGCTTATGGCAGCGGAGATGGTGGGAGGTCCTTACTATAAAATATTAAGCCTGGCTCTTCATTTTATTTCATTATTATTCTATTAAAAGGCAGTGTCTTTAAAGTGATGGAAAAAGTATGGTACTGAGTTAGCTAATTGAAAACTAGTTTAGTGCTCTCATTAAGAGAAACAAAATAAGAGTATTGCAAGTTTGATACCTGTTAATGGCTAACAAAAATAGAAGTAATGATGTTACATAGCGAGTAGGGTTGAGCGAACCCGAACTGTAAAGTTCGGGTTCGTACCGAACTTTAGGATTTTTGGACCCCGGACCCGAACCCGAACATTTCAGTAAAAGTTCAATTTCGGTGTTCGGCGATTTCTTGGCGCTTTTTGAAAGGCTGCAGAGCAGCCAATCAACAAGCGTTTAACTGTGTGACCTTAGAAGCCATTACAGCCATGCCTACTTATGGCATGGCTGTGATTGGCCAGTGCAGCATGTGACCCAGCCTCTATATAAGCTGGAGTCACGTAGCCCTGCACGTCACTCTGCTGTGCTTAGTGTAGGGAGAGGATGCTGCTGTGAGGGAGAGAATAGGACTGAATCTGTGATCAGAGCTCCAATTGAACTCAGCGATCTACATAGATTTAGTTGTGTGGGTGCAGTGCACAATCTTTTTACCCTGCCCTGAGCCCAGTGACCGAAAAATAACTTTTATCCGTCTGTTAGGTGAGCGGCGGGGGCCATTTTATGCAAGCTCAGTGCACCAGCACTGCATCTGTGCTTTTGTGACATTCAAATCCAAGCTTAAAATACTGCAATAATATATATTTTTTTAAAACACCCTTTTTTGGGCAATATCCTACATCTGGTGCCTTTGCAGCATTAGTCAGTGTGCAATTTAAGCTAGAAATAAAGCTATAATTTTCGGGGTTTTTAAAAACACCCTTTAGCAAAATACACAATTTTACAGTCCTTGCTGCATCTGCATGTGTGAAATTCAAGCGTTATGTACTGCTGTCATATTCTGTTAGTGAAAAAAACCACACATTTTGGACAAAAAAATTAATTTTGTAGCCTTTGCTGTAACGTGTGAGATACACTCTTTACATACTGTGGTTCGCAAAATACCGTTAGTAAAATACTTAATATTGCAGCCCTTGATGCATCTATGATTGTTAAAAACAAGTTTGAAATACATCAATAATTTTCTGGCTTTGAAAAAACACAAATTTTTGGCAATAACCTTCATTTTGGGCCTCTGCCACATTAGTCAGTGTGCAAATTAAGCTAGAAATACAGCTATAATTTTCTGGGTTTTAAAAAACACCCTTTTTTGTGCAAAATACACAATTTTACAGCCCTTGCTGCATCTGCACGTGTGAAATTCAAGCATTATATACTGCTGTCATATTCTGTTATTTAAAAAAAACACCCATTTTGGACAAAAAATAATATTTTGCAGCATTTGCTGCATATGTCACTGTGGTTCTATTCTGCTATTAATAAAACACCAATTTTAGGCAAAAATCTTTAATTGCGCCCTAGTTTGCATCTGTACGTGTGAGATACACCCTTTACATACTGTGGTTGTTTTATTAATAGCAGAATAGAACAAATTTGGGCAAAAATCTTTAATTGCAGCCTAGTCTGGATCTTTACGTGTGAGATACACACTTTAGATACTGTGGTTCTATTCTGTTATTTGAAAAACACCCATTTTGGACAAAAAACTTAATTTTGCAGCCTTTGCTGCATATGTCATTGTGAGATACACCATTTAGATACTGTGGTTCTATTCTGCTATTAATAAAACACCCATTTAGCGCAAGATCCTAAATTTGAGAAATATGGAGATCGTCAAATAAGGGCCGTGGCCCAGGTCGTGGTGCTGCTGGTGGAGCTCCTGTTGCAGGGAGAGGACGTGGTCAATCTGTGCCAGCTACACGGACAAGTGAAACCCCTTCCTCAGGTGCGAGTAGGCGACATAACCTGCAGCGTTATTTAATCGGACCTAATGCGGCTCTACGAATGGTGAGGCCAGAACAAGTACAGGCGATAGTAGACTGGGTTGCTGACAGTGCCTCCAGTTCCTTCACATTGTCTCCCACCCAGTCTCCTGCTGAAAGATCAGAGTTGGCACCTGCAGCGGATGTCCATCAGTCTTTCACCTCACCCCCTTACAAATCAGCCAAGCAGTCTGAGACCCAAGTCATGCAGCAGTCTCTTCTCCTTCTTTTTGATGACTCTGTTAGCAGGGTTTCCCAGGGCCATCCACCTATCCCTGCCCCAGAACCGATGCCCAACCACTTATCTTTCAAGATGAGTACATGGGAGGACCATCGCAGCACGTCTCGGATGATGACGAAACACAGGTGCCAACTGCTGGAGCTTTCGAAAGTGTGCAGACCGACAAGGAGGGCAGGGGTGAAGACTCGGTGGAAGATGATGTGGAGGACGATTAGGTCCTCGACCCCACATGAAATTAAGGTCGTAGGAGTGACCTGTGTAGTTCAGACGAAGAGGCGGTGGTCGCACAGAGCCACCAGCACAGCAGAAGAGGGAGCAGGGTGCAAAAGTGGAGCGCCCGTCCCCTAGACAGTACGCCTGCTACTGCCCACCGCAGCAAGGGACCGAGCACACCAAAGCCAGCTCCAAGTTGTTTGCACGCTGTGCAATCAGAGCCTGAAGCAAGGCATAAACGTTCTCAACCTGAGCACAACCTGCATGACCAGGCATCTGAGTGCAAAGCACAAGCTGCAGTGGAGTCGACACCTCAAAAACCAAGAAAGGTCTCTGGCTCCTCCTGCTTCCTTTTCTACTGCAGTCTCGGCCTCTTCATCCACCTCTGTAATGACAGTGCCACCTGCCACCCCGCAAACAGAGGATCTGCCAGCAACACCACCATCAGTTCACCAAGCATCTCCACAATGTCCACCGGAAGCGTTCAGCTCTCCATCTCCCAAACACTGGAGTCCCTGAATGCCAGCATTTCAAAATAACTGGTCTTTGAAATGCTGTCATTCCGTCTGGTGGAGACGGAGAGTTTTAAAGGCCTTATCGCGGTGGCTGTCCCACAGTACGTCGTGCCCAGCCGCCACTACTTTTCCAGGCGAGCCATCCCTTCCCTGCACAATCAAGTGGGGGACAAAATCAGGTGTGCCCTGCGGTCAGGGACGTTATATCTCCATAACGGCACACTGGGTAAATGGAGTGGCGGCTAAGCCTGAGGCGGAAAGCAGTTTGGCGCATGTCCTTCCACCACCGAGGATTGCAGGGCGATTCAGTTTGCCTACTGTTGCTTCCTCCTCCTACTCCGCTTTCTCATCCTCTACTGCCTCCTCATCCGGTCTGCGTAACACCTTTACCACCAACTTCAGCACAGCCAGGGGTAAACGACAGCAGGTAGTTTTAAAACGTATTTGTTTGGGGGACAAACCCCACACCGCGCAGGAGCTGTGGATGGGCCTTGAACAACAGACCGATGAGTGGTTGGTGTAAGTGAGCCTCAAGCCCGGCCTGGTGGTGTGCGATAATGGTCAAAATCTCGTAGCAGCTCTGGGACTAGCCGGTTTGACGCACATCCCTTGCCTGGCGCGTGTGCTGAATTTGGTGGTGCAGAGATTACTTAAAAATTACCCTGATTTGTCAGAGCTGCTGCAGAAAGTGTGGGCCGTCTGTGCAAGCTTTCGGCGTTCTCACCCTGCTGCTTGCCTGTCAGCGCTGCAGCGTAACTTCGGCTTCCCGCTCACTGCCTCATATGCAACGCGCCCACAAGGTGGAACTCCACCTTGCACATGCTGGCCAGATTGTGCGAGCAGCAGCAGGCGATAGTGGAGTTTCAGTTGCAGCACGCACGGGTGAGTCGCTCTGCGGAACAGCACCACTTCACCACCAATGACTGGGCCTCCATACCCCTTATGCAATGTATGATTTTTTCTAAGGAAACTCTTTTTTGTTAGATTTTTTCTATGACACTATGAAAAACATTATTATATGTACTTAATTCTACTGCTGCTATATATGCCACTATCCAGCTCATGTCCATTATTGTATCGTAGATAAAACCGCAGATGAAGGTCCTGCGCGACCGAAACGTACGGTTTCTGCCAATATGTGTATAATCTGAAAAAGATTGGGCCTATGGATGACAGCATTATATGCTAATGAATAAATGCCCTAATTTTGCAAATCAAAAAAATTGTGTGCCTCAAATTTACTTCTATATTTACTGGCTATCCATAGCCCTTGACTGGCACCTAAACGCTGAACGAATAGAGTGCGGTTCTCAAATTCTCTAAACAATTGGGCCTCCATGCGAGACCTGTGTTCCTTTTTTGTGCTGTTTCGAGTACTCCACCAACATGGCCAGTGCCGATAACGCCGTTTTCAGCGTTACTATCCCACTTCTATGCCTCCTTGAAAAAAACGCTGCTGGCGATGAAGGAAGAGGATGTGGCACAGGAGGAGAAGGAGGAGGAGGAAGAGGAATCATTTCGTAGGGTTTCCGGCCAGTCATTCACAAGTGGCTCCGAGGGTGGGTTCCTGCACCCACAAAAGCCAGGTACACAATTGTCTAGCCAGGGCACAGTTCTGGAGGATGACGAGGTGGAGGATGAGGAGGAGGAGATGGAGGAGTAGTAACCGTGTTTACAACAGGGTGGCACCCAAACCAGCTCATGGCCATCACTTGTGCGTGGCTGGGGGGATACAGAGGACACAGATGATACACCTCCCACAAAGGACAGCTTTTCCTTGCCTCTGGGCAGCCTGGCACAAATGAGCGATTACATGCTGCAGTGTCTCGGCAACGACCGCCGAGTTGCCCACATTCTAACTTTTGCTCATTACTGGGTGGCCACGCTGCTGGATCCCCGTTACAAAGACAATGTACAGTCCTTAATTCCGTCACTGGAGCGTGATCGTAAGATGCGCGAGTACAAGCGCGCGCTTGAAGACGCGCTGCTGGTGGCATTCCCACCTGACACTGGGGAGCACAGTGGAAGCACAATTCGAAGGCAGAGGAGGAGGAAGCGGTCGCCAACGCAGCTTTGTCAGAATGCCACAACAACCAGCACCACCAGCTGATATGGAACGTCTTAGCAGGAGGCAACATTTCACCAACATGGTGGAGCAGTATGTGTGCACACGCCTACACATACTGAATGACGGGTCTGCCCCTTCAACTTCTGGGTCACCAAATTGGGCACATGGCCTGAGCTTGCCCTTTACCACTTGGAGGTGCTGGCCTGCCCTGCAGCCAGTGTATTATCTGAACGTGTGTTTAGCACGACTGGAGGGTGTTATCACAGGTTATATTTCTGTCACGGAACCATGAACCAGACGTACAACAAGAGATAGTGAAAATAAGAAGGCTTTATTGAAAATAAAGCTGTAAAGCAAAAGTCCAAACGGATGGTGAAACCGAGCAGAGTCTTTGCGAAGCCAGAGGTCAGGAACCAGAAGGGTAGTCAGACGAAGCCAGGATCAGGAACCAGCAGGGTAGTCAGACGAAGCCAGGATCAGGAACAAGCAGGGTAATCAGACGAAGCCAGGATCAGGAACCAGAAGGGTAGTCAGACGAAGCCAGGATCAGGAACCAGAAGCAGCAGCAGTCTTAGAAGCATGTGAACACAAGGGGACCAAGCAAGGAACTGAAGCCACAGACCTCCTATATATATGAGCTAGGCATCCAGCTCCTCCCAGTGGGAAGGAGGAGCCGCAGGGTGGAAGGCTACAAGAAACCCAGAAACCAAGATGGCCGCCAGCACATGTCAAACGAAGGAGAACAGCAAGAAGGTAAGACCATGACAGTACCTCCCCCTCAAGGGCCCCTCCTCCGCGGAGCACAAAACGGTTTCTGAGGGAAGCGTGCGTGGAAGGCTCGGAGCAAGGCAGGAGCATGGACATCTGCAGAGGGAACCCAGGAACGCTCCTCTGGACCATAACCACGCCAATGGACCAAAAACTGCAACCGACCGCGGACCAGGCGTGAGTCCAGGATATTGCTCACCTCATATTCCTCACGATTGCCCACTTGGACCGGACGAGGCCGAGGAACCGAGGAAGTGAAACGATTACACACCAGTGGCTTCAACAGGGAGACATGAAACACGTTGGAGATCCGCATGCCAGGAGGAAGCGCAAGGGCATAGGCTACCGGGTTTACCCTGCGAAGCACTCGGAAGGGACCAACAAAGCGAGGCGCCAGCTTGGGAGTGGGCACTCGAAGGTTGAGGTTGCGGGTGGACAACCATACACGGTCTCCGACCTGGTAGGAAGGAGCAGGCGCTCGTCTGCGATCAGCCTGGAGTCTCTGGCGCTGCGCAGAGACCTCAAGGGACTTCTGGATCTGTACCCAAGAAGCACGTAGGACGGAAAGGTGATCCTCCACAGCCGGAATATCCTGGGGAGAGAATACCTCCGGTAACACGGCAGGTTGGAACCCATAATTGGCCATGAAGGGAGACGTCCCAGAGGAAGAGTTCACCGCCGTGTTCCTGGCAAACTCAGCCCAAGGCAGAAGGTCAACCCAATTGTCTTGGTGATCGGAGACATAGCAACGAAGGAATTGCTCCAAGGCCTGATTGGATCGTTCTGCGGCCCCATTGGACTGAGGGTGGTAGGCCGAGGAGAAGGAGAGATGAATCCCCAACTGGGAGCAAAAGGCGCGCCAGAACCTGGACACAAACTGACTCCCCCGATCCGACACAATCTCCTTGGGCAAACCGTGCAACCGGAAGACCTCCCTGGCAAAAATCGTGGCCAACTCTTGTGCAGAGGGTAACTTCTTGAGAGGAACACAGTGGCACATTTTGGAAAACCGATCCACAATCATGAGAATGACCGTATGGCCTCGGGATGCAGGAAGGTCCACAATGAAATCCATCCCCAGGTGTGACCATGGGCGCTCCCCGGTGGCTATGGGTTGCAGAAGGCCCAACGGAAGGTGCCGAGGGGACTTACTCTGGGCACAAACGGAGCATGCCGCTACATATGCGGCGATGTCGGAACGTAGGGAAGGCCACCAGAACAGACGTGAAACAGCCCAGGACAGCTGATTCTTTCCAGGATGCCCCGCGGTCTTGGAGTTATGGTAGGTTCGCAACAACCGAGTGCGCAACTCCTCAGGCACAAAACATCTGCCATTGGGTCTCCCAGAGGGAGCACCAGATTGAGCCGCCAAAATCTGCTCACCCAGGGGAGAGGTCAGGCTGGTGCGAATGGCGGCCAGGATCTGATTCGGAGGTATGACCGAAGTCGGAATCGACTCCTCCCTGGACAGCTCGGAGTACTGCCGTGATAATGCATCCGCCCTGATGTTCTTGGAACCGGGTAGGTAGGAGACCACGTAATTAAAACGTGACAAGAACAGAGCCCATCTGGCCTGACGTGGTGTCAATCTCTTGGCCTCAGAAAGGTAGGTCAGATTCTTGTGGTCCGTCAGGATGAGAACCGGAACCACCGAACCCTCGAGCAAGTGCCTCCATTCTTTAAGGGCCTGCACGATGGCCAATAACTCCCTGTCACCAATCTGATAGTTGCACTCCGTGGAAGACAGTTTCCGGGAGTAAAACCCACAAGGAAGCAGAGGACCCTCTGGTGTTCTACGCTGAGACAGAAGGGCGCCTACTCCCGTCTCAGACGCGTCCACCTCGAGGACAAAGGGCAACCCAGGGTTGGGATGCGACAGAATCGGAGCCGACACAAAGGCGGACTTTAGGGCCTCAAAAGCTCGGATGGCCTCGAGCGGCCAGACCTGGGAATTACTGCCCTTCCTGGTCAGATCCGTGAGAGGCTTGGCCAGCATGGAAAAGTCCCTGATGAACTTCCGATAATAATTGGCGAAGCCCAAAAAGCGCTGCAGGGAACGAAGACCACTGGGCTGGGGCCACTGTAAGACAGCCAAAACCTTCTCAGGATCCATGGAGAACCCCTCAGCGGAAATGATGTAACCTAAGAAGGTTACCTGGGATCGGTGAAATTCGCATTTCTCAAGCTTACCGAACAGCTTGTTCTCTCGTAACCGTTGCAACACTCGTCTGACATCCAGAATGTGGGCCTCCATGGATTCAGAATATACCAAGATGTCATTCAAATAGACCACCACACACTGCTGCAACAGGTCACGGAAAACATCGTTGATGAATTCCTGAAAGACTGCGGGCGCATTGCACAACCCAAAGGGCATAACCAAGGATTCGTAATGACCGGTCCTGGTGTTAAACGCGGTCTTCCACTCATCGCCCGCCTTGATCCTTACCAGGTTATACGCCGCCCTCAGGTCGAGTTTGGTAAAGACCGTGGCCCCTTTAAGGCAATCGAACAGCTCGGAAATCAAGGGTATCGGGTAAGCGTTCTTGATCGTGATGCGATTGAGACCCCTGTAATCGATGCAAGGCCTCAACTCACCGCCCTTCTTTTTCACAAAGAAAAAACCAGCCCCTGCCGGGGACGAAGATTTGCGAATGTGTCCGCGTGAAAGCGCCTCCCTCACGTACTCCTCCATGGCCTCATTCTCCGCTACCGACAGTGGATAGACTTTGCCACGAGGAGGAACGGCACCAGATTGTAACTCTATGGCACAATCGTATGGGCGGTGCGGAGGTAGGGCAACCGCGCGCACCTTATCGAATACATCCCGGTACTCCTCGTATTCAGGAGGCAACAGAGAGTCCGAGGAAGTACACAGCAACTTGACAGACCCATGGATGCAACTAGCCCTACACTGCGGTGACCACGAGAGGATCTCGACCGATCTCCAATCGAAAGTCGGATTATGCTTCTGGAGCCAGGGGTACCCCAAGACCACCGAGTAGTGTGGAGACGAAATAACCTGGAGGCAGACCGACTCTCTGTGAACGGCACCAATGGCTATCCCCACTGGAAGGGTCTCATGAGTCACGTGTGGCGGCAGAAGGGGTCTGCCGTCTTGTCATGACCCGGGTTGTATTCGAACCGGGATCTTCCTGGTCTCTTAAACCATAGCCTTACCTGTTGTGCTACAGAAGAGATCTAGACTTTGGGAATGTCCTTACTGTGTTCAACACTACATCATACTCTCTAGCTCCACCTGCTGCCAGCTGTGGACAATTCTCAATCTGGACAGCCTTTAAATAGGAAGTGAGGTCATCACTCAGTGCCCGTTTATTTGGATTTCTTCCCTGGGTGTTTTGACTTCAGTGATCTTCCTTGTATTGAACTCCTGCCTGATATCCCGACTATTCTACAGCCTGCTGATTTTGTACCTTGCCGCCAGATCGTGAATGACCTTAGCCTGCCTGACTCTTCTCCGGATTTTGATTGTGAACTATTTGCCTGACGACGCTTTGCCTGGATCTCAAGCACACTACTTCCACTTCGGACACTACCTTTTACAGGTACCTTACACGTCTATCGCCTCAAGAGGAGTGGGGAACCTCGAGCCTGCAGAGGAATGGAATTGGCGGCAGCGAACACACTATCAATGAACAAACCACCAGCACCAGAGTCCACCAACGCCTGGGTCGTCACCGAGCCCCCGACCCAGGAGAGGACAACAGTGATCAGTGGTTTGTCAACACGGGAAACCGGGGACGAGGAGACTCCACCCAAGATCTGCCCCCGACAGGATCTCAGGTACGAGCGTTTTCCCGGACGGTTCGGACATGCCAACCGAAAATGCCCACCGAGACCACAGTACATGCATCGGCCCTCGCGTCTCCGGAGTGCCCTCTCCCCCTCGGACAGGCGAGCAAACCCCAGCTGCATGGGTTCACCCCCAGACAAGTCATCCCCAGGAGGCGTGGGAGGAGAGGGAGGCACGGGTGGGACAGCAAACGTAGGCACCAATCTGTTAGAAGACCTCCGCAGGTTCTCCTTAGAGGAAGGTCTCTCCCTGAGTCTGGTGTCAATCAAAATCAGGAAAGAAATAAGAGACTCGAGCTCAACTGGTAGGTCCTTAGCTGCAACCTCATCCTTCAAGGCATCCGAGAGACCATGAGAGAAAGCAGCGACCAGAGCCTCATTATTCCAGCCCACCTCTGCTGCCAGGGTACGAAACTCAATGGCGTATTCAGCTACGGATCGTGAACACTGTCTGATGGACATAAGGAGCTTCGCAGCAGAGGCAGCACGAGCCGGCACATCGAATACCTTCCGAAGAGAAGCAACAAAACCGGAAAACTCGGCAACCACCGGATTGTTGTTCTCCCATAAAGGGCTGGCCCAGGCCAAGGCCTTGTCCGAGAGCAGCGAGATCAAGAAGCCCACCTTTGATCTCTCAGTGGGAAAGGCATGTGGCAGCAACTCGAAATAAATGCCCACCTGGTTAAGGAAACCTCGGCACTGAGTTGGCTCTCCCCCAAAGCGCTGTGGAAGAGGGGCAGAACCGGTCATACCCCGAAACACCGCAGGCGCAACAACAGGTGTCGGGGTAGACTCTGGCGCAACAACCGGAGCGGCAGTAGGAGCGAGCCCAGGAGCGACAACCGACCCATCGGCAACGGGAGCGAAATGAGCCGTGCGTTCAAGCAGGGTTTGCAACGCCACAGCGAACCGACCCAACAGGTGATCCTGCTGATCAAGTCTGGCAACCAGCGTGGGTAGCGAGGATGGCCCTGTACCGTCAGAATTCATGGCTTGGTCCTAATGTCACGGAACCATGAACCAGACGTACAACAAGAGATAGTGAAAATAAGAAGGCTTTATTGAAAATAAAGCTGTAAAGCAAAAGTCCAAACGGATGGTGAAACCGAGCAGAGTCTTTGCGAAGCCAGAGGTCAGGAACCAGAAGGGTAGTCAGACGAAGCCAGGATCAGGAACCAGCAGGGTAGTCAGACGAAGCCAGGATCAGGAACAAGCAGGGTAATCAGACGAAGCCAGGATCAGGAACCAGAAGGGTAGTCAGACGAAGCCAGGATCAGGAACCAGAAGCAGCAGCAGTCTTAGAAGCATGTGAACACAAGGGGACCAAGCAAGGAACTGAAGCCACAGACCTCCTATATATATGAGCTAGGCATCCAGCTCCTCCCAGTGGGAAGGAGGAGCCGCAGGGTGGAAGGCTACAAGAAACCCAGAAACCAAGATGGCCGCCAGCACATGTCAAACGAAGGAGAACAGCAAGAAGGTAAGACCATGACAATTTCCCAATGTTTTGAGGTGTACCCTAATTAAAAAAAATAAAAATAAATTTAAAACCAAAAAGCAGTGTAGGCTACCTCCTCATCATCATCCACCGCCATTTCCTCCTACACCGCCACATCCACCGCCTCCTACCCCATATGGACCTCGTCCTCATAGATCAAGATTATTTTTTATTTTTACATATTTTATGTTATTTAAAGTTATTTCCCTATCCACTGTTTGCAGAGCGCTTGCCATGCTCTTAACCACATTTTGATGCCATTTGCAGCCCTCTAGCCCTTTCTATGACATTTTTACAGCCATTTTAGTGCTCAAAAGTTCGGGTCCCCATTGACTTCAATGGGGTTCGGGGTCAAGTTCAGGTCCCGAAATCGAACTTTTTTGTGAAGTTTGGCATATTCCATCAAACCCGAACATCAAGGTGTCTGCTCAACTCTAATAGTGAGCTTTTGAGACATCACCAGTCTTTTCATCAGGCGTACTACAAGAATATATGAAGAAACAGCAATATATATACAATAAGAACAGAGCAATGGGGGAATGAATAGATATTTGAAAAATAACACAACAACATATCAAAGAGCTTGAGAATGAATACTTAATTATCTTACAGATAATGAGTTTGAAAGTTTTATGGTCTCTAAATTGATGTTACCTCAGAGATCTGGTGCCCCGACTATGTCTGTAGAAGACTCTTTAGATCTTTTAGTGTGTCATAAATCCCAGGGACAAATTCAGTCCAGTATTCAAAGTGTCAAGCAGTGTTATAAATTTGTAATACAAATTTAGAGACCATAAAACTTTCACACCCCTTATCTGTAAGATAATTAAGGACTCATTCTCAAGATCTTTGATATGTTGTGTTATTTTTCAAATGTTCATTCATTCCCCCATGTCTCTGTTCTTATTGTATATACAGTATATTGATGTTTCTTCATATATTCTTGGAGTACGCCTGATGAAGGGACTGCTGATGTCTCAAAAGCTTGCTATGTAACATCATTACTTCTATTTTTGTTAGCCATTAAAAGGTATCAAACCTGCAATACTCTTATTTTGTTTCTCTTAATGAGAGCACTAAACTAGTTTAAAGTGATGTTTACTCATGATTCCCATGTTTCTTTTAAGGTAATCACACAATAACAAAGGCTGAATTTGTTTGCATTTCCTGAATGTATTCCAGGGCAGATGTACAAACAAAGGTCTTGACATTTGATAAAGGCTATATTTGTGGTTCTGTTTCTACTTAATACATCACAAATAAAAGATTAAGTTAATTTAGGGAAGAAAAACAATCATTTAAATGACAGATTTGTTTATCCAATTATTTCTGTACTAAGCTTTGAATTTAATAATATAGAGAATGAACTTTATACAGAAATATGCCCAATACAACATTAATTTTAATTAATGAAACTAAAACTTTAAACACATAGGCCAGTGATGGCTAAACTCGGCACTCTAGCTGTGGTGAAACTACGACTCCCAGCGTATTCCATTAATTTGTATGGAGTTCTGAGAACAGCCAAGCAAGTGTGCATCTTGAGAGTTATAGTTTTATCACAGTTGGAGTGCCGGAGGTTAGCAATCGGCCCTGTAACTCCAGCCTGACAAATTTACTAATACAGTATGTTTGTGATTCGTATTAGTAACATAGTAACATAGTACATAAGGCCGAAAAAAGACATTTGTCCATCCAGTTCGGCCTGTTATCCTGCAAGTTGATCCAGAGGAAGGCAAAAAAAAAACGTGAGGTAGAAGCCAATTTTCCTCACTATAGGGGAATAAAAAATTCCTTCCCGACTCCAATCAGGCAATCAGAATAACTCCCTGGATCAACGACCCCTCTCTAGTAGCTATAGCCTGTAATATTATTACGCTCCAGAAATACATCCAGGCCCCTCTTGAATTCCTTTATTGTACTCACCATCACCACCTCCTCAGGCAGAGAGTTCCATAGTCTCACTGCTCTTACCGTAAAGAATCCTTTTCTATGTTTGTGTACAAACCTTCTTTCCTCCAGACGCAGAGGATGTCCCCTCGTCACAGTCACAGTCCTGGGGATAAATAGATGATGGGATAGATCTCTGTACTGACCCCTGATATATTTATACATAGTAATTAGATCTCCCCTCAGTCGTCTTTTTTCTAACGTGAATAACCCTAATTTTGATAATCTTTCAGGGTACTGTAGTTGCCCCATTCCAGTTATTACTTTAGTTGCCCTCCTCTGGACCCTCTCCAGCTCTGCTATGTCTGCCTTGTTTACAGGAGCCCAGAACTGTACACAGTACTCCATGTGTGGTCTGACTAATGATTTGTAAAGTAGTAGGAATATGTTCTCATCACGGGCATCTATGCCCCTTTTGATGCAACCCATTATCTTATTGGCCTTGGCAGCAGCTGCCTGACACTGTTTTTTGCAGCTTAGTTTGCTGTTTATTAAAATTCCTAGATTCTTTTCCATGTCAGTGTTACCGAGTGTTTTACCATTTAGTATGTACGGGTGACATAGGAGAAGAATTTAAAGAAAGAAATCTTTGGGAAGTTGGATACAAAGATGTACATTAGACAGAACTACCGTATATCCCAATTTTAGCTTGGGAAAGGTACCAAACTTGTATATTGTTCAGGTGAACAGAGTTCACGACAATGATGGCATGATTTGTGCCAAATGCTGCTCTAACCTACATGCAAAAGCCATTGGACATAGGATCTCTGTGATAATATACCTTTTCAGGATATAACTATGTGATACGAAGAAAATACTTAATATAGAAAATTTGATGAACAGAGTTCCGGAAAAGGCAATGCAGTTCCTTCATCAGGATGGATAGAAAGGGGGCAGCCTCTTTCAAAGTAAAATGTGTATTTTGATGAACATGATGATTCTTCTGACATTTTTCCCAGTTCGGTCTAAAGGGGATCCTTGACTAATGTGGGAAGAAGGGGCGGATTTGTCAGAATTATTGAGCATAAAAATATACGTATTGAAAGGGCCTGTCTTAATATGTAAAAACGAACATTGGGGGTCCATCTTGTCTGATTTTAAAGTGAGGTGAATTTCCATAGCATCATCACAACGGCATACAAGGAGATTGACCCCTGACCTCTGTAGGGGGCAGGAACAGAGAAAGGATTAAATTCCCCCCTCCCACCACCAACACCAGTGTTTCCTGTCCCCTACAGAGGACAGGGCAGAGAAAGGTCTCAGTGTATGCAGGGAGATTAAACTACCATACAGTGTTACATTTCAGGATTGGGAGGACTCGCTATGGTCCTATCTGGAGCCTGCTCCAAGGACGACGTCTCCCGCCTTGCCTCTGGTAGGCCTAGCCGGACGAAATTGGCGCTTGCAGCATGCGGCGTTCTGACCAGATAAAAGACGAGCACAGGGATTTGATGGAGTCGTGCACCCAGCTGAACAACAAAGCTGTTACCTGTGTCCAACAGCAGTGCCCGGCCCCAGAATGTCCGGAACGGAGCGCTCACCCAAGGAGTCGGACCCGCTACTGTCAGCAACCGTGAGTTCCCCTTTGGGAAAAAAATAAGTTTCTAAAATTATGGTCAGGGAGTCTCTTTGATCCCCCTCTACTGTTGCTGGGGGATTATATGGGCAGTATTTATTTAGCGCCTATAATGCCCCCCCCCCCGCAAATTTATTTCTCATGGATACCCCTTTTCATTAGGTCTCCAAGGAGGCACAAAAGAAAATCAAGAGATCCCTTAAGTGCATTTCCTGTAATGCCCGGCTTCCTGATAATCACTTCAAAAAGTTATGTAAAGCCTGCATTTCCAATATTGTCCGTGATTAGGGTTCAGCGAACCCGAAATGTAAAGTTCGGGTTCGTACCCAACTTTAGGATTTTTGGACCCGAACCCGAACATTTTAGTAAAAGTTTGTGTTCGGCAATTTCTCTGCGCTTTTTGAAAGGCTGCAGACAAGAGTTTAACTGTCTGACCTTAGAAGCCATCACAGCCATGCCTACTAATGGCATGGCTGTGATTGGCCAGTGCAGCATGTGACCCAGCCTCTATATAAGTTGTTACTAATGTAGAATACAACAGTCACAGAATGCACACAGATTTGCGTTCACATTTAGTGATCCTATGTGATGGAAAATACCCTATAGTGACGTACCCACTCAGTGTACATAAGCATACACGAACAAAGGATAAACTGAGACTAGACGGGTATAGTAGCAAAATATACATATACTTTATTAGACAATACATAAAAAGTTAATTTATATGTGATGTATCACATCAGATAAAAAGGTGGACTACACCTGAGGGGACATAACATAATTACATACAATTAGAAAAAGAGGGCAGTGAGGTTAACAATCAGCTAAGATTCACAAATGTCCAGAAAAAGTGCAAATGCATATCTCTTTTTCAAATTGTATGTAATTATGTTATGTCCCCTCAGGTGTAGTCCACCTTTTTATCTGATGTGATACATCACATATAAATTAACTTTTTATGTATTGTCTAATAAAGTATATGTATATTTTGCTACTATACCCGTCTAGTCTCAGTTTATCCTTTGTTCGTGTATGTTTCTAATGTAGGGAGAGGATGCGGCTGGTGATTTCAGGGAGAGAATAGGAGAGAATCTTTGGTTCAGAGCGTGAATCTAACTCAGCGATAAACATACATTTAGTTGTGTGGGTGCAGGGCACAATCTTTTTACCCTGCCCTGAGCCCAGTGACCGAAAAAAAATAACTTTTATCCGTCTGTTAGTTAGGTGGTCGTCGGCGACTGCCATTTTATGCAAGCTCAATGCACCAGCACTGAATATGTGCTTTTGTGACATTGAAATCCAATCTTTGAAAACTGCACTAATAATAACACAATAATTTAAAAACAAATTTTTTTGCCAAAATACACAATTTTTCTGCCCATTTAGGGCAAGATCCTAAATTCGAAAAATATGAGGAGAGCGTTAAATAAGGGACGTGGCACAGGTCGTGGTACTGCTGGTGGAGCTACTGTTGCAGGGAGAGGACGTGGTCGATCTGTGCCAGCTACACGCACAAGTGAAACCCCTTCCTCAGATGCGAGTAGGCGACATAACCTGCAGCGGTATTTGGTCGGGCCTAATGCAGCTCTACGAATGGTGAGGCCTGAACAAGTACAGGCGATAGTAGATTGGGCTGCTGACAGTGACTCCAGTTCCTTCACATTGTCTCCTACCCAGTCTCCTGCTGAAATATCAGAGTTGGCACCTGCAGCCCATCTCCATCAGTCTTTCACCTCACCACCTTGCAAATCAGCTAAGCAGTCTGAGCCCCAAGTCATGCAGCAGTCTCCTCTGCTTTTTGATGACTCTGTTAGCAGGGTTTCCCAGGGCCATCCACCTAGCCCTGCCCCAGAAGTGGAAGAGATTGAGTGCACTGATGCCCAACCACTTATCATTCAAGATGGGTACATGGGAGGACCATCACAGCATGTCTCGGATGATGACAAAACACAGGTGCAAACTGCTGGGGCTTTCGAAAGTGTGCAGACCGACAAGGAGGGCAGGGGTGAAGACTGGGTGGAAGATGATGTGGAGGACGATGAGGTCTTCGACCCCAAAAGGAATCAAGGTCATACGAGTGACCTATGTAGTTCGGAGGAAGAGGCGGTGGTCGCACAGAGCCACCAGCACAGCAGAAGAGGAAGCAGGGTGCAAAAGCGGAGCGGCCGTCCTTTAGACAGTTCGGCTGCTACTGCCCACCGCAGCAAGGGACCGAGCACACCAAAGCCAGCTCCAAGGAGTTCCCTGGCGTGACAGTTCTTCAGACAATGTGCTGACGACAAGACACGGTGGAGCAGTATGTGTGCACACGTCTACACGTACTGAATGATGGGTCTGCCCCCTTCAACTTCTAGGTCTCCAAATTGGGCACATGGCCTAAGCTTGCCCTTAATGCCTTGGATGTGCTGGCCGGCCCTGAAGCCAGTGTATTATCTGAACGTGTGTTTAGCACGGCAAGGGGCATCATCACAGACAAGCGCAGCCGCCTGTCCACAGCCAATGTGGACAAGCTCACCTTCATTAAAATGAACCAGGCATGGATCCCACAGGACCTGTCTGTACCTTGTGCAGAATAGACATGTATACCGGCCTTAACCAGCCATTGTTATACTGCAGCGCAATTGCTCATTCTTATATTTTGGATATTTCACACTCTTTTGGAGTGTACCCTAATAAAAAATTAAAAAATTAAAACCAAAAACCAGTGTTGGCTACCTCGTCCTCCTTCACCGCCGCTTCCACCTACACCGCTACATCCACTGCCTTCTCAAACTCCTACTCCATATGGAACTCCACCTCATAAATCAAATTTAAATTTTTTTATTTGTACTTATTTTATTTTATGTCATTTCACTATTTTGTCAGTTACATTTTCTGGTGAAATTCACTAATTTTTGGGTGTGATGTACCACTGCTATACCTATTAGACCGGTAAAAAATAAAATAAAATAAAAATTGTCAGCTACATGTTTGGGTGAAATTCACCAATTTTTGGGTGTGAAGTACCACTGCTATATCTACAGTAGTAGACAGGTTAATAAAAAAATTAATTGTCTGTTACATTTTCGGGTGAAATTCACAAATTTTTGGATGTAATATACCCCTCTTCTACCTAGTTGACAGCTTAATAAATTTCAATAATTTTTCTTTTACATTTTCGTGTGACAATAAACAATTTGTACCACATTTGCGCTTCAATAATTTGTCCCACATTTCCGCTTTACTCATTTGGCCAACATTTGCGCTTCAATAATTTGTCCCACATTTCAGCTTTACTCATTTGGCCAACATTTGCGCTTAAATAATTTGTACCACATTTGAGCTTTACTCTTTTTGCTCACATTTGCGCTTCAAGGATAACTGTCGTTTTTTTTTTTTTTTGGAGTATTGGATTGTGTTGATTAATTTCACCTTGGTGGCCCAATTCCAACTTTTCACTGTGTATTCAATTACCCCTTAACCCCTTAAGGACTCAGCCCTATTTCACCTTAAGGACTTGGCCATTTTTTGCAAATCTGACCAGTGTCACTTTAAGTGCTCATAACTTTAAAACGCATTGACTTATCCAGGCCGTTCTGAGATTGTTTTTTCGTCACATATTGTACTTCATGACACTGCTAAAATTGGGTCAAAAAAGTTAATTTTTTTGCATAAAAAAATACCATATTTACCAAAAATTTAGAAAAATTAGCAAATTTCAAACTTTCAGTTTCTCTACTTCAGTAATACATAGTAATACCCCCAAAAATTGTGATTACTTTACATTCCCCATATGTCTACTTCATGTTTGTAGCATTTTGGGATTGATATTTTATTTTTTGGGGATGTTATAAGGCTTAGAAGTTTAGAAGCAAATCTTGAAATTTTTCAGAAATTTACAAAAACCCAATTTTTAGGGACCACTACAGGTCTGAAGTCACTTTGCGAGGCTTACATAATAGAAACCGCCCAAAAATGACCCCATTCTATAAACTACACCCCTCAAGGTATTCAAAACTGATTTTACAAACTTCGTTAACACTTTAGGTGTTGCACAAGAGTTATTGGCAAATGGGGATGAAATTTGCGAATTTCTTTTTTTTGCCTAATTTTCCATTTTAACCCATTTTTTCCACTAACAAAGCAAGGGTTAACAGCCAAACAAGACTGTATCTTTATTGCCCTGACTCTGCCGTTTACAGAAACACCCCATATGTGACCGTAAACTACTGTACGGGCACACAGCGGGGCGCAGAGTGAAAGGTGCGCCGTATGGTTTTTGGAAGCCAGATTTTGCTGGACTGTTTTTTTGACACCATGTCCCATTTGAAGCCCCCCTGATGCACCCCTAGAGTAGAAACTCCATAAAAGTGACCCCATCTAAGAAACTACACCCCTCAAGCTATTCAAAACAGATTCTACAAACTTTGATAACCCTTTAGGTGTTGCACAAGATTTAATGGAAAATAGAGATACAATTTCAAAATTTCACTTTTTTGGCAGATTTTCCATTTTAATATTTTTTTTCCAGTTACAAAGCAAGGGTTAACAGCCAAACAAAACTCATTATTTATGGCCCTGATTCTGTAGTTTACAGAAACACCCCATATGTGGTCGTAAACCGCTGTACGGGCACACGGCAGGGCGCAGAAGGAAAGGAATGCCATACGGTTTTTGGAAGGCAGATTTTGCTGGACTGGTTTTTTGACACCATGTCCCATTTGAAGCCCCCCTGATGCACCCCTAGAGTAGAAACTCCAAAAAAGTGACCCCATTTTAGAAACTACGGGATAGGGTGGCAGTTTTGTTGGTACTAGTTTAGGGTACATATGATTTTTGGTTGCTCTATATTACACTTTTTTGTGCGGCAAGGTAACAAGAAATAGATTTTTTGGCACGTTTTTTTTTTGTTATTTACAACATTCATCTGACAGGTTAGATCATGTGGTAATTTTATAGAGCAGGTTGTCACGGACGCGGCGATACCTAATATGTATACAATTTTTTTTATTTATGTAAGTTTTACACAATGATTTCATTTTTAAAACAAAAAAAATGTTTTAGTGTCTCCATAGTCTAAGAGCCATAGTTTTTTCAGTTTTTGAGCGATTATCTTAAGTAGGGTCTCATTTTTTGCGGGATGAGATGACGGTTTGAGTGGCACTATTTTGGGGTGCATATGACTTTTTGATCACTTGCTATTACACTTTTTGTGACGTAAGATGACAAAAAATTGCTTTTTTTACACCGTTTTTATTTTTATTTTTTTACGGTGGTCACCTGAGGGGTTAGGTCATGTGATATTTTTATAGAGCCGGTCGATACGGACGCGGCAATACCTAATATGTATACTTTTTATTTATTTATTTAAGTTTTACACAATGATTTCATTTTTGAAACCAAAAGAATCATGTTTTAGTGTTTCCATAGTCTAAGAGCCATAGTTTTTTCAGTTTTTGGACGATTATCTTGGGTAGGGTATGATTTTTGCGGGATGAGATGACGGTTTGATTAGTACTATTTTGGCGTACATGCGACTTTTTTGATCACTTTTATTACCTTTTTTGGGAAGTAAGGTGGGCAAAATTTCAATTTCCTAATAGTTTTTATTTTTTTATTTTTATGGCGTTCACCGTGCGGGGAAAGTAACATGACCGTTTTATAGATCAGGTCGTTACGGACGCGGCGATACCAAACATGTGTAGGGAATTTTATTTTTTTCATTTTTAATCAGTGATAAATGTGTTTTTGGATTTTTACTTTTTTTTTCACTTTTTTTCACTTTTTTTTGACCCAGACCCACTTGGTTCTTGAAGATCCAGTGGGTCTGATGTCTGTATAATACAGTACAGAACAATATATATTGTTCTGTACTGTATTTTACTTACACTTTGTCTGAACAGATCTCTGCCTTTCAGCACAGATCTGTTCAGCACCATGGACAGCAGGATGCCTGAGAGGCGTCCTGTTGCCATGGGAACCTTCCCCGTCTGCTCAGAACTGCGCAGACGGGGAAGGGTAAGGAGGGGATCTGTCGGGGGGCTGTCTGGGGGCTCTCTCCCTCTCCATCGGGGGGCTGCAAAGGCACAGCAGCCCCCCGATGGGAGAGGGAGGGAGCTCCCTCTTACTGTTAACTTTTTCCGTACGGACCGCTGTATGGAAAGGGTTAAACGGCTGACATCGCATCATCGATGTCAGCCGTTTATACCAGGGTGCCAGCAATGTGCTGGCACCCTGGTATACCCACTAGACACCAACGATTATACAAGGGGAGGCGGGCGGGGGATCGCGATCCCGCCTGCCGCACCGCCCGCCTCCCGCGCCGCCCCCACCGCCCACAACTCCCCCCCTGCACCACCCGCCGGCAAAAAATCATGCAGGGGTGCAGGGGGGGATGTAAAATATATATTTTAGGGACACTAAAGCTTCTGATCCCCGCGGTCAGGGCCCGCGGGGATCAGAAACTGCACAAAGCGCAGCAAACCGCAGGTCTGAATTGACCTGCGGTTTTCTGCGATCGCCGATGCGTGGGGGTCAAATGACCCCCCCCTGCATTGTTACGGGATGCCGGCTGAATGATTTCAGCCGAAATCCCGTTCCGATTAACCCCTCGGGCGCCGGAATACAGATTTCAAGTTATGACGTACCGGTACGTCATGGGTCCTTAAGGACTCGGGATCCATGCCGTACCGATACGTCCTAAGTCCTTAAGGGGTTAAAGGGATTCTGTCATGAGATTTTACCCCTATAACCTAAACATATGCCCATGTCCGTACTAATAACATGAATCCTAAGCTGGCCTTATTAAACCTGCTTATGGCTCTATTAGCCCAAAAAACTGTTTTTTATAACCTGTCAATCACCTACCTAAGGTGCCCAAGGGGACGTCCGTTAATGCACGGTTCCCGGCCGCACCCATCGCCGTCTTCCCTGTCTTAATCCCCGCTCTCCCTGTCTACAGTGCCACCTTCCTCACCTCAGCGCCGCCTCCGCAATCCTCCCGTCCCTCTGCCAGATCCCGAGCGTTCGCACGAGGCTCAGCCTAATGCGCCTGTGCGGATTACTGGCAGCGGCTTTGTTGAGCGAAGTGCGCATGTGCCGGGCCTGATGCACATGTGCACTTCGCTCAACGAAGCCGCTGCCAGGAGTCTGCATGGGCGCATCAGGCTGAGCCTAGTGCGCACACGTGGGATTTGGCAGAGGGACGGGAGGATTGCGGAGGTGGCGCTGAGGTGAGAAAGGCGGCACTGTAGACAGGGAGGGCGGCGCTGGGCACCAGATGGTGCGGCTGGGCACCCTGTATTAACGGATGTCCCCTTGGGCACCTTAGGTAGGTGATTGACAAGTTATAAAAACCAGTTTTTTGGGCTAAGAGAGCCACAAGCAGGTTTAAGAAGGCCAGCTTAGGATTCATGTTATTAGTACGGACATGGGCATATGTTTAGGTTATAGGGGTAAAATCTCATGACAGAATCCCTTTAATTACACATTTTTGTTCCCTGTACTGCCTATTTTTACCTGTGCTTAAAATCGGGTTGCTAGGCATGGTCCGTCTAACTGTTGATAGACAGAGCACGCAGAGGCAAGCTGCGTGCAGGCTCACATTACTGACAGCCAGGGACTGTAAGTAAATGATTAAAGCCAGGTCCTCCCCAGCAGCTGATAACAGTGCCTGGGCTGTGTGCACTTCTCCCTGTCTCTGCGCTTGGCAGACGCACCCTCACTCAGCAGAGCTGGAGAATGCAGAGTTGGAGCAGCGCAGACCAGAGAAGGGAGATCTGCCATCTGCTCAGTGAATAAATGAAAGCAACATGTGGTAAGAGGACCCTTTTAGGGGGAGGGCTCTTGTTACTGACACTTTTGGGGGGCTATTGTTACTGGCTAGTGCATTTGAGGAGCTCAATGCATTGTGGGTAGTGAGGGCAGGCGGGATTAGCCTCAGGGTGAGGGCAGTGGCGGACATCTTAACTGAATAGTGAAATTGCAGTTTTATGCAGACTGGTTGCTAAGGGCTGAATTTTATTAAATATGGGGTAAGTCAGTCTAATAGTAACTGATTCTGGAATATCATGTTATTAGTAACTACATATATGAAAATTTAAATTAGGGTCTAAATGTGACAGTTATCCTATAATGTGTACCACATTTCCACTTTACTCTTTTGGCCCACATTTTCGCGTTACTCATTTGGCCCACATTTGCGCTTCAATAATGTGCCCCACATTTCCGCTTTACTCATTTGGCCCACATTTGCGCTTCAATAATGTGTCCCACATTTCTGCTTTACTCATTTGGCTCACATTTGCGCTTCAATAATGTGTCCCACATTTCCGCTTTACTCTTTTGGCCCACAATTGCGCTTCAATAATGTGTCCAACATTTCCGCTTTACTCTTTTGGCCCACATTTGCACTTCAATAATGTGTCCCACATTTCCGCTTTACTCTTTTGGCCCACATTTGTGCTTCTGTAATTTGTCCCACATTTGCCCCTTTATAACTTTTCCCATATTTCGATCCCAAAATATATTTATAAATTTATCTCCCTTAAATTTGGTCTCTTTTTCTTACGCTCCCTCTCTGGTGTGGAACCCTGATCGTCAATAACCGTGATCAATATGGTAGGCTCAGAAAAGAACATCGAAAGTTGATAGAGAAGATATCCAAATGGATAGTGACAGGAACATAAATTTAAAAAAATCATCAATTACATTGTTAGGTGACATTTTTCTAATTTTGCCGGATAGAAACTCCTGCTTTGCTTAGTTGACAGGGAAAAAAATTTAATAAATTCTTCATTAATTGATGCGCGACACATCCTTTTATTCAATGCTTAAACTTTAAAACGTTGTACCACTTTTACGCTTTAATACTTTGTCCCATATTTCTGCTCTATAATTTTAAATTTGAAAAAATGAATCCTCTCTTGGATGTGATCTTTCTTTCTCACGCTCCTTCTCCGGCCTGGAACCCTGATTCCCCGCCACCCGTGATCACCATGGTAAGCGCATAAAAGAACATCGAAAGTTGATAGAGCAGATGTAAAATTGGATCCTGAACATCACGGGGACGTGCGACATGGTGGGGCAGTAAGTACGCACACGCCTACACGAACTGACTGACAGGGGTCAGCCCCTGCAATTCTGGGTCTCCAAATTGGGCACATGGCCTGAGCTTGCCCTTTACCCCTTGGAGGTGCTGGCCTGCCCTGCAGCCAGTGTATTGTCTGAACGTGTGTTTAGCATGACTGCAGGGGGTTATCACAGGTTATATTTCCCAATGTTTTGGGGTGTACCCCAATTTAAAAAAATAAAAATAAATTTAAAACCAAAAAGCAGTGTAGGCTACCACCTCCTCCACCGCCGCTTCCACCTACACCGCCACATCCACCGCCTCCTCAACCTCCTACTCCATATGGACCTCGTCCTCCTGGATCAAGATTATACATTTTTATTATTAGGTATTTTATGAAATTTAAAGTCATTTCCCTATCCACATTTGTTTGCAAAGCACCTGCCATGCTCTTAACCACATTTTGATGCCATTTGCAGCCCTCTAGCCCTTTCCATGACATTTTTACATCCATTTTAGTGCTCAAAAGTTTGGGTCCCCATTGACTTCAATAGGGTTCTGGTTCGGGGTCAAGTTCGGGTCCCGAACTCGAACTTTTTTCTGAAGTTCGGCTGAATCCGTCGAACCTGAACATCCAGGTGTCTGCTCAACTCTATCTCTGAAAGACGAACTTAGAACAATCATTCAAGAAGAGATACGGTCATCTTTGTCTCATTTATCTTCCAATCCTGTGGACACTGCTATCCCAAAAAGAAGAGGCTCAGATCCCCCTCATCCTCCGATTCTGAGGCTGTGTTAGACGACGTTCCGTCGGTCAAGTCGCAGGAGGAGGGGGAGTGGGACTCGGACGCAGGTTCATCTGACAGTACCCGTAGGTTTTATTTTTCCATGGAGGACATGTCAGATCTCCTAAAAGCTGTTAGATCAACTATGGGGGTGGAAGAGGTGCAGAGAAGTCATTCTATCCAGGAGGAAATGTTTGGGGGATTACGGGTTAAGAAAACCTGTGTGTTCCCTATTAACGAGAATATTAGGGACATTATTCTGGAGAAGAGGTCTGACCCTGAAAAATGTTTAGGGGTCTCCACCGCCTTCAAGAATCAATTATTATTCGATCCTGAGGAGTCCAAATTTTTTTATGAGATCCCTAAGATCGATGTCCAAGTGGCAAAGGTGAATTAGAAAACATCCCTTCCCTTTGAGGATGCTTCCCAGTTAAGGGATTCCATGGACAGGAAAGCCAACAGCCTCTTAAGGAAGTCATGGGAGGCCGCAATGTTTAACATCAAATCTAATATCGTGGCACCTCCATGGCCAGATCCATGTTCCACTGGCTTAGTGAATTAGAGGATCATATTAAAAATAAAACCCCTAGGGAGGAGACCCTAAATTCTCTAACCCTCCTCAAATGAGCCACCGCTTTCCTGACTGATGCCTCGGCTGAGTCGGTCCGTTTCTCAGCTAGGGATGGTGCCCTCTCAAACGCCGCCAGAAGAGCGCTCTGGATGAAATGCTTGTCAGGGGATAAAGAATCTAAAATAAAACTGCTCCATACCATTCTCGGGAGAGTATGTGTTCAGGCCCGTATTGGATAAAATCTTAGAAAAAGCCTCAGATAAAAAGAAGGGTTTTCCTGAAGATTGGCCCTATAAACGCCGCTATCCCTTTCGTTCCTCCTCAACTCAGGACAGATCTTACAGATCCCTGATGTCGACAATACCTTTGTTAAACCCAAATATCCTAATGTGTACGATAGATCTACGAGACGCATACTATCACGTCCCAATCTATACCAACTCCCAAAAGTTCCTCCGGTTTGCCATCAGAGACGACAGAGGCCGAATACATCACTATCAGTTCAGGGTTCTCCCGTTCGGAATTTCCTCGGCCCCGAGGATCTTTACAAAGTTAGTAGTGGCATTCCTAAGGAAAACAGGCCTCACGCTAGTTCCATACCTAGATGACTTCCTTCTAATCAGCGACAGTCCACGACAGATGAGACTAGACTTAGACACCCTTCTGTAAACACTAGACAGGCTAGGATGGATGGTAAACAGAAACAAGTCTGTCCTTTTACCTTCTACAAGAATACGCTTTTTAGGAATGATCCTAAACTCCCAGGCCCAGGCTACCTTTCTTCCCCCAGACAAGATTTCATCTCTGCAATGGAAAATCAGAACATTCCAGCAGTATCCTGGAGTCAGAATCACTTCAGACCCTTACAGAACTGGATCCTGGGGGTCTGGGACAAACGACAATCCTCGCTAGACCGCAAGGTGACTATCCTAACGCCAGTAAAGAAGTCCCTAGATTGGTGGAAGTTCTCCTAAAACCTGTCCAAGGGGACACCGTGGCAGAGGATCCCCTACATTCAAGTTGTCACAGATGCAAGTCTTTCACGCTGGGGCGTGAAGGTAGGAGACAATCTGTTTCAGGGAACCTGGCCCCAATCAATCAAGTCACAATCATCAAATTACAGGGAACTGAAGGCAGTCTGGGAGACCCAAAAAAGTCTCAGAGCAGATTC
The DNA here is from genome assembly GCF_905171765.1 of Bufo bufo. Taxonomy (NCBI): domain Eukaryota; kingdom Metazoa; phylum Chordata; class Amphibia; order Anura; family Bufonidae; genus Bufo; species Bufo bufo. Next base: position 117,072,101 of record NC_053395.1, on the reverse strand, counting down.
TTCAGGGTCAACATGTAAAGATCCTCTCAGACAACACGGCATCCATCGCTTTTCTCTCACATCAGGTTGGGACGCGGTCAGCGGCTCTTCAGTCACTATCATCCCAAATATTCACCTGGGCAGAGCAAAAGGTGAGCTCCATCTCAGCAGTTCATCTCAAGGATGTATTAAGCCAAGAAGCAGACTTCCTCAGTCACCACAGACTAGACCAGACTGAATAGTCCCTGAACGAAGACGTGTTCCAGATGGTGGTGGACAAATGGGGAAATCCAGAAGTGGACCTCTTCGCCTCAAGAAAAAAACTCGAAGGCGGAAGTATTTTACTCAATAAACTCCAGGGACAACCCTTGGACCTTGGATGCATTCACCACAAGATGGCATTGGAGACTGTATTACGCCTTCCCTCCACTACCATTGATTCCAAAGGTAATCCAGAAGTTACATCAGGACTAGAGTTGAGCGGACACCTGAATGTTCGGGTTCGACGGGTTCGGCTAAACTTTGGACCCGAACTTGACCCCAAAGCCAATTGAAGTCAATGGGTCCCGAACTTTTGAGCACTAAAATGGCTGTAAAATGTCATGGAAAGGGCTAGAAGGCTGCAAATGGCATAACAATGTGGTTAGGGAAATGACTTGGAATTTTTAAATAATAATCTTGATCTAGGAGGACGAGGTCCATATGGAATAGGAGGTTGAGGAGGCGGTGGATGTGGCGGTGTAGGTGGGAAGCGGCGGTGGAGCAGGAGGAGGTAGCCTACACTGCTTTTTGGTTTTACATTTATTTTTATTTTTTTAAATTAGGGTACACCCCAAAACATTGGGAAATATAACCTGTAATAACCCCCTGCAGTCGTGCGAAACACACGTTCAGACAATACACTGACTGCAGGGCAGGCCAGCACCTCTAAGGGGTAAAGGGCAAGCTCAGGCCATGTGCCCAATTTGGAGACTCAGAAGTTGCAGGGGCTGACCCCTGTCAGTCAGTTTGTGTAGGCGTGTGCAAACTTACTGCCCCACCATGTCGCACGTCCCCGTGATGTTCACGATGCAATTTGATATCTGCTCTGTCAACTTTTGATGTTCTTTTCTGCGCCTACCATGGTGATCACGGGTGGTGGGGAATCAGGGTTCCACGCCGGAGAGGGAGCGTGAGAAAGAGAGACCCGACCACATCCAAGGGAGGACTCATTTTTTTCAAATTTAATATTATAGAGTTGAATTATGGGACAAATTATTAAAGCATAAAAGTGTGACAACTTATCTCACTTCTGAATCTTGACGTCAAAATCTTTGCGAAGGTACTGGTGTTAAGATTGCGGGGGGTAATTCTCTCCTTGGTTGGGGTTTTATGCCAGGGAAAACCACAAATATTAATTTAAGGCGATTGTTCACTAATCTTCAGGTCAAACATGATAACGGAGGTATGAGGGCTCTTGCGTCCTTAGACAATGAAAAAGCATTTGATTCAGTAGAATGGGAATTTATGTGGGCAGTGCTGACTCAAATGGGCTTTCTGGAGAATTTTTTGTGCTGGTTACAAATGCTTTATAGATCCCCTTCGGCGAGAGTCAGGGTGAATGGGTACACATCGGACTCCTTTCCCTTGGGTAGAGGCACTAGACAGGGCTGCCCTCTCTCCCCCCTGTTATTTGCATTAATCATGGAACCTTTGTCGATACTCATATCCTCTGACTCAGGTATAGAAGGTTGGGAAATAGCTGGAATATCAGAAAAGCTTTCATTATATGCTGATGACATGCTGGTTTACCTAGCAGATTCATGGAAATCCTTGGATACCCTTTTAGGTGTTGTTGATCAATTTGGGGGTTTCTCGGGTCTCCGTGTGAACTGGGCTAAGTCTAGTCTATGTCTGGTTGATGATGTTGACCCAGCTCGCATTTCAGTGAACAATAAGCATCAGATTGTGGAGCAATTTACATATTTGGGGATTACTGTTCATAGAGATGTGGCAAAATTTTATGATTTGAATGTTGCTCCTACAATGCAATCCATTACTCGAAAGCTAGAGGCTTGGGAAAACCTTCCTTTAACTCTGGTTGGGCGTATCAATGTGGTAAAAATGATTCTTCTCCCAAAATTGCTATACTTATATAGGGCTGCCCCAGTGTTACTCCCCAAGAGACATTTTGCTACTTTGGATAGGATAATCGCTCCCTTTCTATGGAATAAGTCTTCTCCCAGAATAGCGATATCCACCCTCCAGGCGTCTTACCTGCGGGGGGGTCTTTTGCCTTGCCAAACCTGTACATGTACTATGTAGCGGTGCAGCTGAGCTATGTGGCGTGGTGGGTACGGGCTGACTCAGGTAACCCGGCGGTAGTGTTGGAGGCAGCTTTATTGGGGTCCTATGAGGCACTTACGAACTTGGCATATAGGAGGGGGGCTAGGTCTACAGTACACTACACCCAATCGATGACTGCTGCAGTACAGATGTGGGTCAAATGGGGTCAGAAATGTAACCCTGATGAGAATGATATTACTTGGTCTCCATATTTGCCTTTGTGGAGAAACAGAGTGCTTCCGGAGCTGTTCTCATTACTGGAGTTTGAATTTTGGCCTCAGAGGGGGGTGCGCTACCTTACCCAACTATATGATAAAGGCCTATTTAGAACCTTTAATAGTTTGAAACAGGAATTTAATTTGCCCCAGCGTTGTTTGTATAGATATCTTCAACTCAGGCATGCCTGTCAGGCTCAGTTTGGTAGAGAACCTTTAAAACTGGAGTGTGGTACAGTTGAGGCAGCGATTAGGAGGGTTCTGTTGGTCAAACCAGTGTCGACCCTGTATGCGTCGTTGATGGCGTTGCAGGACTCCCCCCTGGACAGGGCATTTGTTAGGTGGAAAAGGGACATTGAAGGTTTGGAAGATGTTCATCTTAAAGAATCTAGCTGTACATGGAGATCTACAGTGGTAAGTGCTAGGGATCAGTTGATTCAAGTTAAATGGCTTCATAGAATTTATTATACTCCTGTGAGGCTATTTAAAATGGGTAAATTGCCGAACCCTCATTGCACAAGATGTGGACATGAAAACGGTTGTCTTATACAGGGAGTGCAGAATTATTAGGCAAGTTGTATTTTTGAGGATTAATTTTATTATTGAACAACAACCATGTTCTCAATGAACCCAAAAAACTCATTAATATCAAAGCTGAATATTTTTGGAAGTAGTTTTTAGTTTGTTTTTAGTTTTAGCTATTTTAGGAGGATATCTGTGTGTGCAGGTGACTATTACTGTGCATAATTATTAGGCAACTTAACAAAAAACAAATATATACCCATTTCAATTATTTATTTTTACCAGTGAAACCAATATAACATCTCAACATTCACAAATATACATTTCTGACATTCAAAAACAAAACAAAAACAAATCAGTGACCAATATAGCCACCTTTCTTTGCAAGGACACTCAAAAGCCTGCCATCCATGGATTCTGTCAGTGTTTTGATCTGTTCACCATCAACATTGCGTGCAGCAGCAACCACAGCCTCCCAGACACTGTTCAGAGAGGTGTACTGTTTTCCCTCCTTGTAAATCTCACATTTGATGATGGACCACAGGTTCTCAATGGGGTTCAGATCAGGTGAACAAGGAGGCCATGTCATTAGATTTTCTTCTTTTATACCCTTTCTTGCCAGCCACGCTGTGGAGTACTTGGACGCGTGTGATGGAGCATTGTCCTGCATGAAAATCATGTTTTTCTTGAAGGATGCAGACTTCTTCCTGTACCACTGCTTGAAGAAGGTGTCTTCCAGAAACTGGCAGTAGGACTGGGAGTTGAGCTTGACTCCATCCTCAACCCGAAAAGGCCCCACAAGCTCATCTTTGATGATACCAGCCCAAACCAGTACTCCACCTCCACCTTGCTGGCGTCTGAGTCGGACTGGAGCTCTCTGCCCTTTACCAATCCAGCCACGGGCCCATCCATCTGGCCCATCAAGACTCACTCTCATTTCATCAGTCCATAAAACCTTAGAAAAATCAGTCTTGACGTTTCAGCTTGTGTGTCTTGTTCAGTGGTGGTCGTCTTTCAGCCTTTCTTACCTTGGCCATGTCTCTGAGTATTGCACACCTTGTGCTTTTGGGCACTCCAGTGATGTTGCAGCTCTGAAATATGGCCAAACTGGTGGCAAGTGGCATCTTGGCAGCTGCACGCTTGACTTTTCTCAGTTCATGGGCAGTTATTTTGCGCCTTGGTTTTTCCACACGCTTCTTGCGACCCTGTTGACTATTTTGAATGAAACGCTTGATTGTTCGATGATCACGCTTCAGAAGCTTTGCAATTTTAAGAGTGCTGCATCCCTCTGCAAGATATCTCACTATTTTTGACTTTTCTGAGCCTGTCAAGTCCTTCTTTTGACCCATTTTGCCAAAGGAAAGGAAGTTGCCTAATAATTATGCACACCTAATATAGGGTGTTGATGTCATTAGACCACACCCCTTCTCATTACAGAGATGCACATCACCTAATATGCTTAATTGGTAGTAGGCTTTCGAGCCTATACAGCTTGGAGTAAGACAACATGCATAAAGAGGATGATGTGGTCAAAATACTCATTTGCCTAATAATTCTGCACGCAGTGTACACATGGTTTGGCAGTGTCCGATTATTCATGGCTTCTGGGAAGAAATCCATAAATATCTTAATGACAAACTAGGCTTTCCTAACGTCTGTACTGAGCTCACTAGTCTGTTGGGAGTAGCCAACGAGATTGTTCCAACCAAATTTGGCAGGAAGCTGTATAGAATACTCTTATATTATGCTAGGAAAACTATCCTTCTCAACTGGAAACCTCCTAAGAATCCTACTGTGCAACAATGGGTACATCTAGTTAATGCTGATCTTGAATTATACAAGTTTGTGTTTGAGAGAAGAGGGACCCCTGATCGCTTCATGAAGATATGGGACCCCTGGATTGGAGCCCAGACTCTAGTATCATAGATGACTGAAAGACTGTTCTGACCAATGAAGGCGTGTGTGAATGTGTGTGCGTGTGTGCAGTACTTTGAATCTTCCTTAGGATTGATATCTTGGGTACTGTTCATCCTGAAAGTGATATCTTTTTCTTCTGTCCCGAACTTGGGTCATGAGGAACTGTTTGATTGATCCCATGTATTTGATTTGTACTGGACTCAATTGATGATTGTCTGTATTTGATGTGTTCGTTATGCTTTTTGCTAAATTAATAAATAAAAAGATACTATAAAAAAAAAAAAGTGTGACAACTTTTTAAAGTTTAAGCATTGAATGAAAGCATGTGGCACACAGTAATTACTGAGGAATTTATTACATTTTATTTCCTGTCAACTATGCAGAGCAGGGGTTTCTATCCGGCAAAATTTTAAAAATGTCACCTGATAATGTAATTGACGATTTTTTTTAAATGTATGTTCCTGTCACCTATGTAGAGGTGCCCCAGTGACATCTACCATCCATTTGGATATCTTCTCTATCAACTTTCGATGTTCTCTTCTGAGCCTACCATGTTGATCACGGTTATCGGCGAATTAGGGTTCCACGCCGGAGAGGGAGCGTGAGAAAGACCAAATTTAAGGGAGATAAATTTATAAAATATTTTGGGATCGAGCAGAAATGTGGTAAAAGCTGTTAAATTGCAAATATGGGACAAATTACAGAAGCCCAAATGTGGGCCAGAAGAGTAAAGTGGAATTATGGGGAAAATTATTGAGGGGAAAATTTTTTACAAATTACAGAAGCCCAAATGTGGGCCAGAAGAGTAAAGCGGAATTATGGGAAAAATTATTGAGGCGACAAGTTTGGACAAATTACAGAAGCCCAAATGTGGGCCAGAAGAGTAAAGCGGAATTATGGGAAAAATTGAGATGAAAATTTTGGACAAATTACAGAAGCCCAAATGTGGGCCAGAAGAGTAAAGCGGAATTATCGCAAAAATTATTGAGGCGACAAGTTTGGACAAATTACAGAAGCCCAAATGTGGGCCAAAAGAGTTAAGCGAAAATGTGGGACAAAGTATTGAAGCGCAAATGTTGGCCAAAAGAGAAAAGTGGAAATGTGGGACAAATTTATTGAAGCGCAAATGTGGTACAACTTATTAAAGTTTAAAGGGATTCTGTCACCCCACTAAACTCTTTTTTTTATTTTTTTGGGTACTTATAACCCCTATACTGCAATTTATCCATACATAATGTTCTCTGCTGGCCCTGTCTGTATTAAAAATCTGGCGCCGGCGCTGTACCTGTCTTAAGTCGGCGCAGGCGCACTGAGGGGAGGACGCTCGCTCGGCCGCTCCTTCCTCAATGCGCCAGCGCCGGTGACGTCACATCTACAGTGCGTCTGCGCCGGGTGTAGATGTGACGTCACCGGCGCAGGCGCATTGAGGATGGAGCGGCCGAGCGAGCGTCCTCCCCTCACTGCGCCTGGGCCGACTCAAGACAGGTACGGCGCCGGCGCCAGATTTTTAATGCAAACAGGCCCAGCAGAGAACGAGCGCGTCCGCTGGCACTGTCAATCAACATGATGAGGGGGCGTCTTTATGAGAGGAGGATGCGGCTGCTACCAGCAAGTAGCCACCCTACTTGCTGGTAGACAGGTAATTTGCATATTATAAAAGTATGTTTTTTGCAGTATCTACTGAACCAAAATGATTAATTACATTATGTATGGATAAATCGCAGTATAGGGATTATAAGTACCCCCCCCAAAAAAAAAAAGAGTTTAGTGGGGTGACAGAAGCCCTTTAACCCCTTAAGGACCGGGCTCATTTTCACCTTAAGGACCAGGCCATTTTTTGCAAATCTGACCAGTGTCACTTTAAGTGCTCATAACTTTAAAATGCTTTGACTTATCCAGGCCATTCTGAGATTGTTTTTTCGTCACATATTGTACTTCATGACACTGGTAAAATGAAGTCAAAAATTTTTTTTTTTTTGCACAAAAAAATACCTAATTTACCAAAAATTTGAAAAAAATTAACAAATTTCAAAGTTTCAGTTTCTCTACTTCTGTAATACATAGTAATACCCCAAAAAATTGTGATGACTTTACATTCCCCATATGTCTACTTCATGTTTGAATTGTTTTGGGAATGATATTTTATTTTTTGGGGATGTTATAAGGCTTAGAAGTTTAGAAGCAAATCTTGAAAATTTTCAGAAATTTACAAAAACTCAATTTTTAGCGACCAGTTCAGGTCTGAAGTCACTTTGCGAGGCTTACATAATAGAAACCACCCAAAAATGACCCCATCTAAGAAACTACACCCCTCAAAAATTTTGCATACATTGTTAACCCTTTAGGTGTTGCACAAGAGTTATTGGCAAATGGGGAGGAAATTTGAGAATTTAATATTTTTGTCAAATTTTTCATTTTAACCCATTTTTTCCACTAACAAAGCAAGGGTTAACAGCCAAACAAGATTGTATCTTTATTGCCCTGACTCTGCCGTTTACAGAAACACCCAATATGTGGCCGTAAACTACTGTACGGCCACACAGCGGGGCGTAGAGTGAAAGGTGCGCCGTTTGGTTTTTGGAAGGCTGATTTTTATGGACTGGTTTTTTGACACCATGTCCCATTTGAAGCCCCCTGAAGCACCCCTAGAGGAGAAACTCCCTAAAAGTGACCCCATCTAAGAAACTACACCCCTCAAGGTATTCAAAACTGATTTTACATACGTCGTTAACCCTTTAGGTGTTGCACAAGAGTTATTGGCAAATGGGGATGAAATTTGAGAATTTCATTTTTTTGCCTAATTTTCAAATTTAACCCATTTTTTCCACTAACAAAGCAAGGGTTAACAGCCAAACAAGATTGTATCTTTATTGCCCTGACTCTGCCGTTTACAGAAACACCCCATATGTGGCCGTAAACTACTGTACGGGCACACAGTAGGGCGTAGAGTGAAAGGTGCGCCGTTTGGTTTTTGGAAGCCAGATTTTGCTGGACTGGTTTTTTGACACCATGTCCCATTTGAAGCCCCCCTGATGCACCCCTAGATTAGAAATTCCATAAAAGTGACCCCATCTAAGAAACTACACCCCTCAAGCTATTCAAAACAGATTTTACAAACTTTGTTAACCCTTTAGGTGTTGCACAAGATTTAATGGAAAATAGAGACCCAATTTCAAAATTTCACATTTTTGGCAGATTTTCCATTTTAATATTTTTTTTCCAGTTACAAAGCAAGGGTTAACAGCCAAACAAAACTCAATATTTATGGCCCTTATTCTGTAGTTTACAGAAACACCCCATATGTGGTCGTAAACCGCTGTACGGGCACACGGCAGGGCGCAGAAGGAAAGGAATGCCATACGGTTTTTGGAAGGCAGATTTTGCTGGACTGTTTTTTTTGACACCATGTCCCATTTGAAGCCCCCCTGATGCACCCCTAGAGTAGAAACTCCAAAAAAGTGACTCCATTTTAGAAACTACGGGATAGGGTGGCAGTTTTGTTGGTACTAGTTTAGGGTACATATGATTTTTGGTTGCTCTATATTACACTTTTTGTAAGGCAAGGTAACAAGAAATAGCTTTTTTGCCACGTTTTTTTTTTTTGTTATTTACAACATTCATCTGACAGGTTTTATCATGTGGTAATTTTATAGAGCAGGTTGTCACGGACGCGGCGATACCTAATATGTATACAATTTTTTTTATTTATGTAAGTTTTATACAATAACTTCATTTTTAAAACCAAAAAAATGTTTTAGTGTCTCCATAGTCTAAGAGCCATAGTTTTTTCAGTTTTTGGGCGATTATCTTGAGTAGGGTCTCATTTTTTGTGGGAGGAGATGACGGTTTGATTGGCACTATTTTGGGGTGCATATGACTTTTTGATCGCTCGCTATTACACTTTTTGTGACGTAAGATGGCAAAAAATGGCTTTTTTTACACCGTTTTTGTTTTTATTTTTTTACGGTGGTCACCTGAGGGGTTAGGTCATGTGATATTTTTATAGAGCCGGTCGATACGGACTCGGCGATACTCGGCAATACCTAATATGTATACTTTTTATTTTATTTATGTAAGTTTTACACAATGATTTCATTTTTGAAACAAAAAAAAATCATGTTTTAGTGTTTCCATAGTCTAAGAGCCATAGTTTTTTCAGTTTTTGGGTGATTATCTTGGGTAGGGTATGATTTTTGCGGGATGAGATGACGGTTTGATTGGCACTATTTTGGCGTACATGCAACTTTTTTGATCACTTTTATTACCTTTTTTGGGAAGTAAGGTGGGCAAAATTTCAATTTTCTCATAGTTTTTATTTTTTTATTTTTATGGCGTTCACCGTGCGGGGAAAGTAACATGACCGTTTTATAGATCAGGTCGTTACGGACGCGGCAATACCTAATATGTGTAGTGTATTTTATTTTTTTAATTTTTATTCAGTGATAAATGTTTTTTTTTTATCTTAACTTTTTTCACTTTTTTTTACATTTTTGTGACCCAGACCCACTTGGTTCTTGAAGATCCAGTGGGTCTGATGTCTGTATAATACAGTACAGTACAATATATATTGTTCTGTACTGTATTTTACTTACACTGAACAGATCTATGCTTTTAGCACAGATCTGTTCAGCACTATGGACAGCAGGACGCCTGAGCAGGCGTCCTGTTGCCATGGGAACCTTCCCCGTCTGCTCAGAACTTCGCAGACGGGGAAGGGTAAGCACGGGGCTGAGGGGGGCTCTCTGGGGGCTCTCTCCCTCTCCATCGGGGGGCTGCAAAGGCACAGCAGCCCCCCGATGGAGAGGGAGGGAGCTCCCTGACCGATGACAGTTAACTTTTTCCATACAGCGGTCCGTACGGACCGCGGTATGGAAAGGGTTAAACGGCTGACATCTTCACAGATGTCAGCCGTTTATACCAGGGTGCCAGCAATGTGCTGGCACCCTGGTATAACCACTAGAAGCCAACGATCGTTCATGGGGAGGCGGGCGGGGGATCGCGATCCCGCCTGCCGCACCGCCCGCCTCCCGCAACGCCCCCACCGCCTGCGACACCCCCCCGCACCACCCTCCGGCATAAAATCGTGCAGGGGTGCAGGGGGGGGGTGTGAAAAATATTTATTTTAGCCACTCTAAAGTTTCTGATCCCCGCGGTCAGGGACCGCGGCGATCAGAAACTGCAAAAAGCGCAGCAAACCGCAGGTCTGAATTGACCTGCGGTTTGCTGCGATCGCCGATACGGGGGGGTCAAATGACCCCCCCCTGCATTGTTACGGGATGCCGGCTGAATGATTTCAGCCGAAATCCCGTTCCAATTAACCCCTGGGGCGCCGGAATACAGATTTTAAGTCAGGACATACCGGTACTTCCTGGGTCCTTAAGGACTCGGGAAATAGGGCGTACCGGTACGTCCTGGGTCCTTAAGGGGTTAAGCATTGAATCAAAGGAGGTGGCGCGCATCCATTAAAGAAGAATTTCTGACATTTTATTCCCTGTCACCTATGCAGAGCAGGGGTTTATTCACGTCTAAAATTGTATAATGTCAACCCAAGAATGTAACAGAAAATTTCATGAAATTTATTAACCTGTCTACTTGGCAGAGCAGGGGTCTATTACACCCACAAATTGGTGAATTTCACCAGAAAATGTAATTGAATTTTTCTCTTTCTTTTTAACGGTCTATTAGGTATAGCAGTGGAACATCACACCCAAAAAATTTAGAATTTCAACTGAAAATGTAACTGAAATGACATAAAATAAAATAAGTACAAAAAAAAAAAAAAAATTGATTTATGAGGTGGAGTGGCATATGGAGTAGGAGTTTGAGGAGGCGGTGGACGTAGAGGTGTAGGTGGAAGCGGTGGTGGAGGAGGACGAGGTAGCCAACACAGGTTTTTGGTTTTAATTAAATTTTTTAAAATCAGGGTACACTCCAAAAGAGTATCCAAAAAATATCAAAAATACAACAATGAGCAATTGCGCTGCAGTATAACAATGGCTGGTTAGTGTCGGTATACATGTCTATTCTGCACAAAGTGCGGACAAGTCCTGTGGGATCCATGCCTGGTTCATTTTAATGAACGTGAGCTTGTCCACATTGGCTGTGGACAGGCGGCTGCGCTTGTCCATGATGACGCCCACTGCCGTGCTAAACACGCGTTCAGATAATACACTGGCCGCAGGGCAGGCCAGCAAATCCAAGGAATAAAGGGCAAGCTCAGGCCATGTGCCCAATTTGGAGACCCAGAAGTTGAAGGGGGCAGACCCGTCATTCAGTATGTGTAGACGTGTGCACACATACTGCTCCACCATGCTGGTGAAAGGCTGCCTCCTGCTAAGACGTTCCATATTAAAAACAGTGTCAGGCAGCTGCTGCCAAGGCCAATAAGATAATGGGTTGCATCAAAAGGGGCATAGATGCCCGTGATGAGAACATATTCCTACTACTTTACAAATCATTAGTCAGACCACACATGGAGTACTGTGTACAGTTCTGGGCTCCAGTGAACAAAGCAGACATAGCAGAGCTGGAGAGGGTCCAGAGGAGGGCAACTAAAGTAATAACTGGAATGGGGCAACTACAGTACCCTGAAAGATTATCAAAATTAGGGTTATTCACGTTAGAAAAAAGACGACTGAGGGGAGATCTAATTACTATGTATAAATATATCAGGGGGCAGTACAGAGATCTATCCCATCATCTATTTATCCCCAGGACTGTGACTGTGACGAGGGGACATCCTCTGCGTTTGGAGGAAAGAAGGTTTGTACACAAACATAGAAAAGGATTCTTTACGGTAAGAGCAGTGAGACTATGGAACTCTCTGCCTGAGGAGGTGGTGATGGTGAGTACAATAAAGGAATTCAAGAGGGGCCTGGATGTGTTTCTAGAGCGTAATAATATTACAGGCTATAGCTACTAGAGAGGGGTCGTTGATCCAGGGAGTTATTCTGATTGCCTGATTGGAGTCGGGAAGGAATTTTTTATTCCCCTAAAGTGAGGAAAATTGGCTTTTACCTCACAGGTTTTTTTTGCCTTCCTCTGGATCAACTTGCAGGATAACAGGCCGAACTGGATGGACAAATGTCTTTTTTCGGCCTTATGTACTATGTTACTATGTATATTAGCTGGTGGTGCTGGTTGTTGTGGCGTGCTGACAAAGCTTTTCCACATTTCGGCCATGCGAACACTGCCTTCTGAGGTGCTAGCGATGCCCCAGCTGTCTTGGAGACCTCTTCTTAGTCCTCTGCCTTCGCCTTGTGCTTCCACTGTGCCCCTACTGTCAGGTGGGAATGCCACCAGCAGCGCGTCTACCAACGTGCGCTTATACTCGCACATCTTACGATCACGCTCCACATGACGGGATTAAGGACAGTACCTTGTCCTTGTAACGGGGATCCAGTAGCGTGGCCACAAGTTAGAATGTGGGCAACTCGGCGGTCGTTGCGGAGACACTGCAGCATGTAATTGCTCATGTGTGCCAGGCTGCCCAGAGGCAACGAAAAGCTGTCCTCTGTGGGAGGTGTATCGTCTGTGTCCTCTGTATCCCCTCAGCCACGCACCAGTGACAGCAATGAGCTGGTTTGGGTGCTACCCTGCTGTGAACATGGTTCCTCCTCCTCCATCTCCTCCTCCATCTCCTCCTCCTCATCCTCCACCTCCTCATCCTCCAGAACTGTGCCCTGGCTGGACAATTGTGTACCTGGCGTTTGTGGGTGAAGGAACCCACCCTCGGAGCCACTTGGGAATGACTAGCAGGAAACCCTACAAAATTATCCCTCTTCCTCCTCCTCTTGTGCCACATCCTCTTCCATCATTATCAGCAGCGTTTTTTCAAGGAGGCATAGGAGTAGGATAGTTACACTGAAAACTGTGTTATCGGCACTGGCCATGTTGGTGGAGTACTCGAAACAGTGCAACAAGGAACAAAGGTCTCGCATGGAGGCCCAGTCATTGGTGGTAAAGTGGTGCTGTTCTGCCGAGCGACTCACCCGTGCGTGCTGCAGCTGAAACTCCACTATCGCCAGCTGCTGCTCGCACAGTCTGGCCAGCATGTGCAAGGTGGAGTTCCACCTTGTGGGCACCGCATATGAGGTGGTGAGCGGGAAGGCTGAAGTTACGCTGCAGCACTGACAGGCGAGCAGCAGCAGGGTGAGAACGCCGAAAGCACGCACAGACGGCCCACACTTTATGCAGCAGCTCTGACATTTCAGGGTATTTTTTAAGGAATCTCTGCACCACCAAATTCAGCACACGTGCCAGGCAAGGGATGTGTGTCAAACCGGCTAGTCCCAGAGCTGCTACGAGATTTCGACCATTATCGCACACTACCAGGCCTGGCTTGAGGCTGACTGGCACCAACCACTCATCGGTCTGTTGTTCAAGGCCCGTCCACAGCTCCTGTGCGGTGTGGGGTTTGTCTCCCAAACAGATAAGTTTTTAAACTGCCTGCTGTCGTTTACCCCTGGCTGTGCTGAAGTTGGTGATGAAGGTGTTACACTGACCTGATGAGGAAGGAGAGTAGGAGGAGGAAGCAACAGGAGGCAAACTGAAGCGCCCTGCAATCCTCGTGGTGGAAGGACATGTGCCAAACTGCTATCCACCTCAGGACCAGCCGCCACTGCATTTACCCAGTGTGCTATTATGGAGATATAACGGTCCTGACCGTGCTTACTGGTCCACGTATCCGTAGTGAGGTGCACCTTGCCACAGATGGCGTTGCGCAGTGCACACCTGATTTTGTCCCCTACTTATTTTTGCAGGGAAGGGATGGCTCGCCTGGAAAAGTAGTGGCGGCTGGGCACGACGTACTGTGGGACAGCCACTGCCATAAGGCCTTTAAAACTATCTGTCTCCACCAGACAGAATGACAGCATTTAAAAGGCCAGTAATTTTGAAATACTGGCATTCAGGGCTAGTGATCGCGGGTGTGTAGGGGGAAACTTCCTCTTCCTCTCCAGCGTTTGGGAGATGGAGAGCTGAACGCTTCCGTGGGACATTGTGGAGATGCTTGGTGACCAAGGTGGTGGTGTTGCTGGCAGATCCTGTTTGCGGGGTGGCAGGTAGCACTGTCACTCCAGAGGTGGATGAAGAGGCCGAGACTGCAGCAGAAGAGGAAGCAGGAGGAGCCAGAGACCTTTCTTGGTTTTTGAGGTGTCTACTCAACTGCAGCTCATGCTTTGCACTTAAATGCCTGGTCATGCAGGTTGTGCTCAGGTTTAGAACGTTTATGCCTCGCTTCAGGCTCTGATTGCACAGCGTGCAAACCAGGGGCGTTGCTAGGGTCTGAAGACATCCGGGGCACGAGCCCACATGAAACCACGCCCCCATCCCATGAAGCCACGCCCCATCCGATGAAGCCACGCCCTAATCGTCACCAAAATGGGGGGGCCTTAACAGTAGTTATTAACCCCTTTCAGCAGTCCCCCCTTCAGTGAATAGGGGACTGCTGAATGGGGTTAATAACTACAGTGAAGGGCCTAGCTGTCTAGGCAACCCCACAGATCATCCATAACAGTGCCATCCACAGATCCCCCTCCCCATAACAGTGCCATCCACAGATCCCCCTCCCCATAACAGTGCCATCCACAGATCCCCCTCCCCATAACAGTGCCATCCACAGATCCCCTCCCCATAACAGTGCCATCCACAGATCCCCCTCCCCATAACAGTGCTATCCACAGATCCCCCTCACCATAACAGTGCCATCCACAGATCCCCCTCCCCATAAAAGTGCCATCCACAGATCCCCCTCCCCATAACAGTGCCATCCACAGATCTCCCTTCCCATAACAGTGCCATCCACAGATCCCCCTCCCCATAACAATGTCATCCACAGATACCCCTCCCCATATCTGTGCCATCCACAGATCCCCCTCCCCAAATCTGTGCCATCCACAGATCCCCCTCCCTCCCCATAACTGTGCCATCCACAGATCCCCCAGCCCTCCGCATAACAGTGCCATCCACCACAGATCCCCCTCCCCTCCACTCACAGGAGTGTACAACTGTACATTATATTAAAAGATTGTGACTTAGTCTTACTCAGTCAGAGAGTCTCTCTCTAGTCTCACTCAGCTAGTCAGCTCCAGCCTCCAGGCAGTGCGGGCGGTGCTCACTCACTGACGTCACGCGCCTGCGCCGCCTAGTGGGAGGAGCAGGCGCCTGACGTCAGTGAGCGAGCGCCGCCTGCACTGCCTGCTCTTACCGGAGGCGGAGCTGCAGTAGGAATCACCGAGATGAGCGGCCGGCTGCATAATCTGGGGATGATTTTTCAAGTTAAGTTAAGTCTGCACTCTGCAGGCACAGGGCAGGCGGATTAAGACATGAGCGGTGGGGCCGGTGTAGCGCAGGAGAGTCAGAGCGCCGGCCGGCCCTGCCAGTGCACTGCCAGCAATACATTCGGGGCACTGGTCAAAACATCCGGGGCTCAAGCCCCAAATGTTTTGACCTAACGACGCCCCTGGTGCAAACCACTCATTTCTTGTCGTCAGCACATTGTCTGAAGAACTGCCATGCCAGGGAACTCCTTGGAGCTGGCTTTGGTGTGCTCGGTCCCTTGCTGCGGTGGGCAGTAGCAGGCGTACTGTCTAGAGGGCGGCCGCTCCGCTTTTGCACCCTGCTCCCTCTTCTGCTGTGCTGTTGGCTCTGTGCGACCACCACCTCTTCCTCCGAACTACATAGGTCACTCGCATGACCTTGATTCCATGTGGGGTCGAGGACCTCATCGTCCTCCACATCATCTTTCACCCAGTCTGCACCCCTGCCTTCCTTGTCGGTCTGCACACTTTCGAAAGCCCCAGCAGTCGGCACCTGTGTTTCGTCATCATCCGAGACGTGCTGCGATGGTCCTCCCATGTACTCATCTTGAAAGATAAGTGGTTGGGCATCGGTGTACTCAATCTCTTCCACTTCTGGGGCAGGGCTAGGTGGATGGCCCTGGGAAACCCTGCTAACAGAGTCATCAAAAAGCAGAAGAGACTGCTGCATGACTTGGGGCTCAGACTGCTTGGCTGATTTGCAAGGGGGTGAGGTGAAAGACTGATGACATCGGCTTTAGGTGCCAACTCTGATCTGTCAGCAGGAGACTGGGTGGGAGACAATGTGAAGGAAGTGGATCCACTGTCAGCAACCCAATCTACTATCGCCTGTACTTGTTCAGGCTTTACCATTCGTAGAGCCGCAATAGGCCCGACCAAATTCCGATGCAGGTTCTGTCGCCTACTCGCATCTGAGGAAGGGGTTTCACTTGTGCGTGTAGCTGGCACAGATCGACCACGTCTTCTCCCTGCAACAGGAGCTCCACCAGCAGCACCACGACCTGGGCCATGTCCCTTATGTGACGCTCTCCTCATATTTCTCGAATTTATTATCTTGCCCTAAATGGGTGTTTAATTAATATTAGAATAGAACGACAGTATGTAAAGGGTGTATCTCACACGGCCTGATCCAGACTAGGCCTCAATTAAAATGTCTTTGCCCAAAATGGCTGTATTTCAAATGCCTGAATCAAACCCCTGTATGTAAAGGGTGTATCTCACACGCCCTGACCCACTGTAGGCCTGAATTAAAGATTTATTTGCCCAAAATGGCTGCATTTCAAATGCCTGAATCAAACCCCTGTATGTAAAGGGTGTATCTCACACGGCCTGAACCACTGTAGGCCTCAATTAAAGATTTATTTGCCCAAAATGGCTTTATTTCAAATGCCTGAATCAAACCCCTGTATGTAAAGGGTGTATCTCACACGGCCGGAACCACTGTAGGCCTGAATTAAAGATTTCTTTCCCCAAAATGGCTGTATTTCAAATGCCTGAATCAAACTTCTGTATGTAAAGGGAGTATCTCACACGGCCTGAACCACTGTAGCCCTGAATTAAATATTGGTGCACCAAATGGCGATATTTCAAATCTCAGAATCTAACCCAAATGTATTAAGGGTGTATCTCACAATGACATATGCAGCAAAGGCTGCCAAATTTTTTGCCCAAACGGGTGTTTGTTTAATAACTCAATATGGCATCAGTATATAACCCAGGAATTTCAAACGTGCTTATGCTGCAAGGCCTGAAATATTGTGCATTTTGACCCAAAAAGGGTGTTTTTAAAACCCCAAAAAATGATGGCTGTATTTCTAGCTTAAATTGCACACTGACTAATCCAGATGTTTATTGCCAAAAAAAGTGTTTTTTTTGGTAACAGAATATGAAAGCTGTATATATTAAACTTGAATTTAACACTTGCAGATAAGGAAAATAGCGGTTTTTGGCAAAAAAGTGTATTTTTAAAACCCCAGAAAATGATGGCTGTATTTCTAGCTTAAATTGCACACTGACTAATCCAGATGTTGTATATTGCCAAAAAAGTGTTTTTTTTGGTAACAGAATATGAAAGCTGTATATATTAAACTTGAATTTAACACTTGCAGATCAGGAAAATAGCGGTTTTTGGCAAAAAAAGTGTATTTTTAAAACCCCAGAAAATGATGGCTGTATTTCTAGCTTATATTGCACACTGACTAATCCAGATGTTGTATATTGCCAAAAAAGTGTTTTTTTTGGTAACAGAATATGAAATCTGTATATATTAAACTTGAATTTAACACTTGCAGATCAGGAAAATACTGTTATTTTTGGCAAAAAAAGTGTGTTTTTAAAACCCCAGAAAATGATGGCTGTATTTCTAGCTTAAATTGCACACTGACTAAGCCTGAAAATGCACCAGAAAATGCACCAGATGTTGTAAATTGCCCAAAAAAATTTGACTTTCAATCTCCCAAAAGCTCAGTTGCAGTGCTGGTGCACTGAGCTTGCATAAAATGGCCGCCGCCGCCCACCTAACTGACTTATTAAAGTAATTTTTTTTCGATCACTGGGCTCAGGGCAGGATAAAAAAATAGTGCCCTGCACTCACAAAACACAATGTATATAGATCGCTGAGTTAGATTCAGATTTTGAGCAAAGAGTCTCTCCTATTCTCTCCCGGAAATCACCAGCAGCATCTCCCTACACTAAGCACAGCAGAGTGACGTGCAGCTCTACGTGACTCCAGCTTATATAGAGGCTGGGTCACATGCTACACTGGCCAATCACAGCCATGCCATTATTAGGCATGGCTGTGATGGCTTCTAAGGTCAGACAGTTAACCGCTTATTGATTGGCTGCTCTGCAGCCTTTCTAAAAGCACCAAGAAAGCGCCGAACAACGAACCCAAACTTTTCCTGAAATGTTCGGGTTCGGGTCCGGGGTCCAAAAATCCTACAGTTCAGGTTCGCTCAACCCTATCCAATATATGTTTTTTTTTTGTGGGGTTGTTTTAAATTAGCAGAATAAAGGTTACGTTTTATACTCTAGTGGTACTCTGTGATAGTGGGGGTGTATGATGTCACTTGGGATGAAGTGGATGACCGAGTTAACCAGTCAAGAACCGCAGGGTTGCTAGTCAAGACACGACCGCTAGATGACAGGAGATGCTCAGGCCTCTCGCTGTGACTCCTGCTGCCACGCCCCCTTACTCTGCTGCGACCTCTGCCTGCGCCAGAAACATTAATGCGTGTGCCACTCCTCTGTGCATGGCCTGGCACTTCTCTGTCTGACATAATTTTACCTGAACTAAATAAATTAAAAGCAAATTAAAACACCCTTAAAAGCGACAATTTTTATTTATTTTTGTACTGAAATAGGCTACTAAACAATTTCACCACAAATAAATGCACCAGTAAAGTGCACATATATTTTTCTTTCTGTACTGAAATAGGCCACTAAACGCTTTCAACACATATAACTGCAGAAGTGAAATAAGAATATATTTTTCTTTTTGTACTGATATAGGCCACTAAATGCTTTTAGCAAAAATAAATGCACCAGTGAAGTTCTTATATATTTTTCTTTCTATACTAAAATAGGCCAGTAAACGCTGTTACCACAAATAACTGCACCAGTGAAGTGCGTTTATATTTTTCTTTCTGTACAAAAAAAAGGCAACTAAACGCTTTCAACACATATAACTGCAGAAGTGAAATAAGAATATATTTTTCTTTTTGCACTGATATAGGCCACTAAAGACTTTTAACTGAAATAAATGCACCAGTAAAGTTAGTATATATTGTTCAATTTGTACTTAAATAGGCCAGTAATTGCTTTTACCACAAATAACTGCACCAGTGAAGTACGTACATATTTTTCTTTCTGTACAGAAATAGGCCACTAAATGCTTTCAACACATATAACTATGGAAGTGAACTGCTAATATATTTTTCTTTTTTTACTGAAATAGGTGGCTAAACACTTTTAGCAGAATTGAATGCACCAGTGAAGTGCATATATACTTTTCTTTCTGTACTGAAACAGGCCAGTAAATGCTTTTACAACAAATAACTGCACCAGTGAAGTGTGTATATATTTTTATTTCTGTACTGAAATAGGCCAATAAACACTTTCAACACATATAACTGCAGAAGAGAACTGAGAATATATTTTTCTTTCTGTACTGAAATAGGCCAGTAAACGCTTTTTACCACAAATAACTGCTCCAGTGTAGTGCGTATATACACTGATTTAAAAAATAAAGGGAACACTTAAACAACACAATGTAACTCCAAGTCAATCACACTTCTGTGAAATCAAACTGTCCACTTAGGAAGCAACACTGAGTGACAATCAATTTCACATGCTGTTGTGCAAATGGGATAGACAACAGGTGGAAATTATAGGCAATTAGCAAGACACCCCCAATAAAGGAGTGGTTCTGCAGGTGGTGACCTGACCACTTCTCAGTTCCTATGCTTCCTGGCTGATGTTTTGATCACTTTTGAATGCTGCCGGTGCTTTCACTCTAGTGGTAGCATGAGACGGAGTCTACAACCCACACAAGTGGCTCAGGTAGTGCAGCTTATCCAGGATGGCACATCAATGCGAGCTGTGGCAAGAAGGTTTGCTGTGTCTGTCAGCGTAGTGTCCAGAGCATGGAGGCGCTACCAGGAGACAGGCCAGTACATCAGGAGACGTGGAGGAGGCCGTAGGAGGGCAACAACCCAGCAGCAGGACCGCTACCTCTACCTTTGTGCAAGGAGGAACAGGAGGAGCACTGCCAGAGCCCTGCAAAATGACCTCCAGCAGGCCACAAATGTGCATGTGTCTGCTCAAACGGTCAGAAAAAGACTCCATGAGGGTGATATGAGGGCCCGACGCCCACAGGTGGGGGTTGTGCTTACAGCCCAACACCATGCAGGACGTTTGGCATTTGCCAGAAAACACCAAGATTGGCAAAGTCGCCACTGGCGCCCTGTGCTCTTCACAGATGAAAGCAGGTTCACACTGAGCACATGTGACAGACGTGACAGAGTCTGGAGACGCCGTGGAGAACGTTCTGCTGCCTGCAACATCCTCCAGCATGACCGGTTTGGCATTGGGTCAGTAATGATGTGTGGTGGCATTTCTTTGGAGGGCTGCACAGCCCTCCATGTGCTCGCCAGAGGTAGCCTGACTGCCATTAGGTACCGAGATGAGATCCTCAGACCCCTTGTGAGACCATATGCTGGTGCGGTTGGCCCTGGGTTCCTCCTAATGCAAGACAATGCTAGACCTCATGTGGCTGGAGTGTGTCAGCAGTTCCTGCAAGACGAAGGCATTGATGCTATGGACTGGCCCGCCCGTTCCCCAGACCTGAATCCAATTGAGCACATCTGGGACATCACGTCTCGCTCTATCCACCAACGTCACGTTGCACCACAGACTGTCCAGGAGTTGGCAGATGCTTTAGTCCAGGTCTGGGAGGAGATCCCTCAGGAGACCGTCCGCCACCTCATCAGGAGCATGCACAGGCGTTGTAGGGAGGTCATACAGGCACGTGGAGGCCACACGCACTACTGAGCCTCATTTTGATTTGTTTTAAGGACATTACATCAAAGTTGGATCAGCCTGTAGTGTGCTTTTCCACTTTAATTTTGAGGGTGACTCCAAATCCAGACCTCCATGGGTTAAAAAATTTGATTTCCATTTTTCTTTTTGGTGTGATTTTGTTGTCAGCACATTCAACTCTGTAAAGAACAAAGTATTTCAGAAGAATATTTAATTAATTCAGATCTAGGATGTGTTATTTTTGTGTTCCCTTTATTTTTTTGAGCAGTGTATTTTTCTTTCTGTAGAGAAATAGGCCACTAAAAGTTTTCAACACATATAACTGTGGAAGTGATCTGAGAATATATTTTTGTTTTTATACTGAAATAGGCCACTAAACGCTTTTAGTATAAATAAATGCACCACTGAAGTGGGTATATATTTTTCTTTATGTACAGAAATAGGCCACTAAACGCTTTCAACACATAACTATGGAAGTGAACTAAGAATATATTTTTCTTTTTGTACTGAAATAGGTCACTAAACGCTTTTAGTAGAAATAAATGCATAAGTGAAGTGAGTATATATTTTTCTTTCTGTACTGAAATAGGCCGTAAATGCTTTTAACAGAAATAACTGCAATAGTGAAGTGCGTATATATTTTTCTTTCTGTACTGAAATAGGCCTGTAAATGCTTTTACCACAAATAACTGCACCAGTGAAGTGCATATGTATTTTTCTTTCTGTACTGAAATTTGCCAATAAACAACCGTTAGATACTGCTGTTCTATTTCTGCTATCAAAAAAACACCCATTTTGGGCAAAACACTTAATTTTGCAGCCTTTGTGCTTCTGTCAGTGCAAGATACACGCCTTAGATACTGCTGTTCTATTCTGTTATCAAAAAAACACCCATTTTGGGCAAAATAATAAATCTGCGGCCTTTGCTGCATCTGTCAGTGTGAGATACAAGCTAGAAATACTGCGATAATATTCTGTTATAAAAAAACAAAACATATTTTACGCAAAAAACTAAATTTGCAGCTTTTGCTGCATCTATCAGTGTGATATACACGCATTAGATACTGGTGAATTATTCTGTTATATAAAAAAAAACACCCATTATGAGAAAAGTAATACATCTGCAGCCTTTGCTGCATCTATCAGTGTGAGATACAAGCTAGTAATACTGCAATAATATTCTGGGTTTAAAAAAACACCCATTTTGGGAGAGAAACCAAATTTGCAGCCTTTGCTGCATCTGTTAGTGTGAGATACATGCATCAGATAGGGATGTTCTATTCAGTTTTTTTTTTTAAATACCCATTTTGGGCAAAAAACTAAATTTGTGGCCTCTGTTGCTTCTGTCAGTGTGAGATACACGCATTAGATACTGGTGTTCTATTCTCTTATAAAAAAACACCCATTTTGGGCAAGAAACTAAATTTGCAGCCTTTGCTGCATTTGTCGGTGTGAGATACACACATTAGATACTGGTGAATTATTATGTTAAAAAATAACACCTATTTTGGGCAAAAAACTAAATTTGTAGCCTTTGCTGCATCTGACAGTGTGAGATACACGTATTAGATAGTGGTGTTCTATTCTGTTATCAAAAAAACACCCATTTTGGGCAAAATACTTAATTTTGCAGCCTTTGCTACATCTGACAGTGTGAGATACAAGTGTTAGATACTGCTGTTCTATTCTGTTATTTTAAAAAAACACCCATTTTGGGCAAAATAATAAATCTGCCTTTGATGCATCTGTCAGTGTGAGATACAAGCTATAAATACTGCAATAATATTCTGCAAATAAATTTGCAGCCTTTGCTGCATCTGTCAGTGTGAGATACACGGATTAGATACTGGTGAATTATTCTGTTAAAAAATAACACCCATTTTAGGCAAAAACTAAATTTGCAGCCTTTGCTGCATCTGTCAGTGTGAGAAACACACAATCGATACTGGTGAATTATTCTGTTATTAAAAAAAACACCCATTTTAGGCAAAATAATACTTTGGCCTTTGCTGCATCTGTCAGTGTGAGATACAAGCTAGAAAACCTGCAATAATATTCTGGGTTTAAAAAAACACTCATTTTGGGCAAAAAAATAATAATTTGCAGCCTTTGCTGCATATGTCAGTTTGAGATACTGCTGTTCTATTCTTTTATCCAAAAAACACCCATTTTGGGCAAAATGCTTAAGTTAGTAGCCTTTGCTGAATCTGTCAGTTTGAGATACATGCATTAGATACTGGTGAATTATTCTGTTATTAAAAAACACCCAGTTTGGCAAAATACTAAATTTGCGGCCTTTGCTGCATCTGTTAGTGTGAGATACACGCATCAGATACTGGTGTTCTATTCGGTTATTAAAAAAACACCCATTTTGGGGAAAAAACTAAATTTGCAGCCTTTTTATAGTGAAATGGGTCACTAAATGCTTTTAGTAGAAATAAATGCACCAGTGAAGTGCGTATATATTTTTCTATCTATAAAGAAATAGGCCACTAAATGCTTTTAGTAGAAATAAATGCACAAGTGAAGTGAGTATATATTTTTATTTCTGTACTGAAATAGGCCAGTAAATGCTTTTACCACAAATAACTGCACCAGTGAAGTGCATATGTATTTTTCGTTCTGTACTGAAATTTGCCAATAAACAACAGTTAAATACTGCTGTTCTATTCTATTATCAAAAAAACACCCATTTTGGGCAAAACACTTAATTTTGCAGCCTTTGCTGCATCTGTCAGTGTGAGATACACACGATAGATACTGGTGAATTATTCTGTTATTTTTAAAAGACACCAATTTTGGGCAAAATAATAAATCTGCGGCCTTTGCTGCATCGGTCAGTGTGAGAAACAAGCTACAAATACTGCAAATAATATGGTTTTAAAAAACACCTATTTTGGGTAAAAAACTAAATTTGCAGCCTTTGCTGCATCTGTCAGTGTGAGATGCATGTGTTAGATACTGCTGTTCTATTCTGTTATCAAAAAAACACCCATTTTGAGAAAAATACTCAATTTTGCAGCCTTTGCTGCATCTGTCAGTGTGAAATACACGCCTTAGATAATGGTGTTCTATTCTGTTATTTTTTTTAAAAACACTCATTTTGGGAAAAAAACTAAATTTGCAGCCTTTGCTGCATATGTCACTTTGAGATACTGCTGTTCTATTCTGTTATCTAAAAAACACCCATTTTGGGCAAAATACTTAATTTAGCAGCCTTTGCTGCATCTGTCAGTGTGAGATACGCGTGTTAGATACTGGTAAATTATTCTGTTATTAAAAAAACACAAATTTTTTCGGAAAAATAATAAATCCGTGGCCTTTGCTGCTTTTGTCAGTGTGAGATACAAGCTAGAAATGCTGCAATAATATTTTTGGTTTAAAAAAACACCCATTTTGGGTAAAAAATATTCAATTTTGCAGCCTTTGCTGCATCTGTCAGTGTGAGATACACGCCTTAGATACTGGTGTTCTATTCTGTTATTAAAAAAATACCCATTTTGGGCAAAAAACTAAATTTGCAGCCTTTGCTGCATCTGTCAGTGTGAGATACACGCTTTAGATACTGGTGAATTCTTCTGTTATTACAAACCAGATTCCAAAAAAGTTGGGACACTATACAAATCGTGAATAAAAACTGAATGCAATGATGTGGAGGTGCCAACTTCTAATATTTTATTCAGAATAGAACATAAATCACGGAACAAAAGTTTAAACTGAGAAAATGTACCATTTTAAGGGAAAAATATGTTGAATCAGAATTTCATGGTGTCAACAAATCCCCAAAAAGTTGGGACAAGGTCATTTTCACCACTGTGTGGCATCTCCCCTTCTTCTTACAACACTCAACAGACGTCTGGGGACCGAGGAGACCAGTTTCTCAAGTTTAGAAATAGGAATGCTCTCCCATTCTTGTCTAATACAGGCCTCTAACTGTTCAATCGTCTTGGGCCTTCTTTGTTGCACCTTCCTCTTTATGATGCGCCAAATGTGCTCTATAGGTGAAAGATCTGGACTGCAGACTGGCCATTTCAGTACCCGGATCCTTCTCCTACGCAGGATTGATGTTGTGATTGATGCAGAATGTGGTCTGGCATTATCTTGTTGAAAAATGCAGGGTCTTCCCTGAAAGAGATGACGTCTGGATGGGAGCATATGTTGTTCTAGAACCTGAATAAATTTTTCTGCATTGATGGTGCCTTTCCAGACATGCAAGCTGCCCATGCCACACGCACTCATGCAACCCCATACCATCAGAGATGCAGGCTTCTGAACTGAGCGTTGATAACAACTTGGGTTGTCCTTGTCCTCTTTGGTCCGGATGACATGGCGTCCCAGATTTCCAAAAAGAACTTTGAATCGTGACTCGTCTGATCACAGAACAGTCTTCCATTTTGCCACACTCCATTTTAAATGATCCCTGGCCCAGTGAAAACGCCTGAGCTTGTGGATCTTGCTTAGAAATGGCTTCTTATTTGCACTGTAGAGTTTCAGCTGGCAACGGCGGATGGCACGGTGGATTGTGTTCACTGACAATGGTTTCTGGAAGTATTCCTGCGCCCATTCTGTGATTTCCTTTACAGTAGCATTCCTGTTTGTGGTGCAGTGTCGTTTAAGGGCCCGGAGATCACGGGCATCCAGTATGGTTTTACGGCCTTGACCCTTACGCACAGAGATTGTTCCAGATTCTCTGAATCTTCGGATGATGTTATGCACAGTTGATGATGATAGATGCAAAGTCTTTGCAATTTTTCGCTGGGTAACACCTTTCTGATATTGCTCCACTATCTTTCTGCGCAACATTGTGGGAATTGGTGATCCTCTACCCATCTTGGCTTCTGAGAGACACTGCCACTCTGAGAAGCTCTTTTTATACCCAATCATGTTGCCAATTGACCTAATTAGTGTTAATTGGTCTTCCAGCTCTTCGTTATGTTCAAATTAACTTTTTCCAGCCTCTTATTGCTACTTGTCCCAACTTTTTTGGGATTTGTTGACACCGTGAAAATTGGAATCAACGTATTTTTCCTTTAAAATGATACATTTACTCGGATTAAACGTTTGATCTGTCATCTATGTTCTATTACAAATAAAATATTGACATTTGCCATCCTCCACATCATTGCATTCAGTTTTTATTCACAATTTGTTTAGTGTCCCAACTTATTTGGAATCCGGTTTGTAATCTGTCAGTGTGAGATACAAGCTAGAAATGCTGCATTAATATTTAGGGTTTAAAAAAACACAAATTTTGGGCAAAAAACATAAATTTGCAGCCTTTGCTGAAGAGGTCAGTCTGAGATACAAGCGTTAGATACTGGTGTTCTATTTTGTTATTAAAAAAAACAACCATTTTGGGCAAAATACTCAATTTTGCAGCCTTTGCTGCATCTGTCAGAGTGAGATACAAGCTAGAAATACTGCAATAATATTTTAAGTTTAAAAAAACACCCATTTTGATAAAAAAAAACTAAATTTATAGCCTTTGCCGCATCTATCTGTGTGAGATACAGGCATTAGATACCAGTGGTCTATTCTGTTATCAAAAAAACACCCATTTTGGGAAATAACATAATTTAGATACAAGCGTTAGATACTGCTGTTATTAATTCTGTTATTAAAAAAAAAAACACCCAGTTTAAGCAAGATCCTAAATTTGAGAAATATGAGGAGAGCTTCAAATAAGGGACGTGGGCCAGGTCATGGTGCTGTTGGTGGAGCTCCTGTTGCAGGGAGAGGATGTGGTCGATCTGTGCCAGCTACATGCACAATTGAAACACCTTACTCAGTTGCGAGTAGGCGACAGAACCTTCAGCGTTATTTGGTCGGGCCTAATGCGGCTCTACAAATGGTGAAGCCAGAACAAGTACAGGCGATAGTAGATTAGGTTGCTGACAATCGATCCAGTTCCTTCACATTGTCTCCCACCCAGTCTCCTGCTAAAAGACCACAGTTGGCACCTGCAGCAGATGTCCATCAGTCTTTCACCTCACCCCCTTGCAAATCAGCCAAGCAATCTGAGCCCCAAGTCATGCAGCAGTCTCTTCTGCTTTTGATGACTCTGTTAGCAGGGTTTCTCAGGGCCATCCACCTAGCCCTGCCCCAGAAGTGGAAGAGATTGAGTGCACCGATGTCCAACCAATCTTTCAAGATGAGTACATGGGAGGACCATAGCAGCACGTCTCGGATGATGACGAAACACAGGTGCCAACTGCTGGGGCTTTCGAAAGTGTGCAGACTGACAAGGAAGGCAGGGGTGAAGACTGGGTGGTAGATGATGTGGAGGACGATAAGGTCCTCGACCCCACATGGAATCAAGGTCATGCGAGTGACCTATGTAGTTCGGAGGAAGAGGCGGTGGTCGCACAGAGCCACCAGCAGAAGAGGGAGCAGGGTGCAAAAGCGGAGCGGCCGTCCTCCAGACATTATGCCTGCTACTGCCCACCGCAGCAAGGGACCGAACACACCAAAGCCAGCTCCAAGGAGTTCCCTGGCGTGGCAGTTCTTCAGACAATGTGCTGACGACAAGACACGAGTAGTTTGCACGCTGTGCAATCAGAGCCTGAAGCGAGGCATAAACGTTCTCAACCTGAGCACAACCTGCATGACCAGGGATTTAAGTGCTAAGCACTAGCTACAGTGGAGTAGACACCTCAAAAACCAAAAAAAGGACTTTGCCTCCTCCTGCTTCCTCTTCTGCTGCAGTCTCGGCATCTTCATCCACCTCTGGAGTGACAGTGCCACCTGCCACCCCGCAAACAGAGGATATTCCAGCAACACCACCACCTGAGTCAACAAGCATCTCACAATGTCCCACAGAAGCGTTCAGCTCTCCATCTCGCAAACGCTGGAGATGAAGAGGAAGTACCCCCCTACCCACCTGCGATCTTTAGGCCTGAATGCCAGAATTTCTAAATTACTGGCATTTGAAATGCTATCATTCCGTTTGGTGGAGACGGATAGTTTTAAAGGCCTTATGGCGGTGGCTGTCCCACAGTACGTCGTGCCCAGCCGCCACTACTTTTCCAGGCGAGCCATCCCTTCCCTGCACAACCAAGTGGGGGACAAAATCAGGTGTGCACTGTGCAACGCCATCTGTGGCAAGGTGCACCTCGGATACGTGGACCAGTAAGCACCGTCAGGGACGTTCTATCTCCATAAGAGCACACTGGGTAAATGCAGTGGCGGCTGGGCCTGAGGCAGATAGCAGTTTGGCGCATGTCCTTTCATCACCGAGGATTGCAGGGCACTTCAGTTTGCCTCCTGTTTCTTCCTCCTCCTCCTACTCCGCTTCATCATCCTCTACCGGCTCCTCATCCGGTCAGCGTAACACCTTCACCACCAACTTCAGCACAGCCAGGGGTAAACGACAGCAGGCTGTTTTAAAACGTTTGTGACAGTGAGCCTCAAGCACGGCCTGGTGGTGTGCGATAATGGGCGAAATCTCTTAGCAGCTCTGGGACTAGCCGGTTTGACTCACATCCCTTGCCTGGCACATGTGCTGAATTTGGTGGTGCAGAGATTCCTTAAAAATTATCCCAATATGTCAGAGCTGCTGCATAAAGTGCGGGCCGTCTGTGCGCGCTTCCGCGTTCTCACCCTGCTGCTGCTCGCCTGTCAGCGCTTCAGCGTAACTTCGGCCTTCCCGCTCACCGCCTCATATGCGACGTGCCCACAAGGTGGAACTCCACCTTGCACATGCTGGCCAGACTGTGCTAGCAGCAGCAGGCGAAAGTGGAGTTTCAGCTGCAGCACGCATGGGTGAGTCGCTCGGCGGAACAGCACCACTTTACCACCAATGACTGGGCCTCCATGCGAGACCTGTGTTCCCTGTTGTACTGTTTTGAGTACTCCACCAACATGGCCAGTGCCGATAACGCCATTCCCAGCCTTACTATCCCACTTCTATGCTTCCTTGAAAAAACTCTGCTGGCGATGATGGAAGAGGATGTGGCACAGGAGGAGGAGGAGGAAAAGGGATCATTTTGTAGGGTTTTCGGCCAGTCATTCACAAGTGGCTCCGAGGGTAGATTCCTGCACCCACAAACGCCAGGTACCAATCGTCAAGACAGGGCACAGTTCTGGAGGATGACGAGGTGGAGGATGAGGATGAGGAGATGGAGGAGGAGGAACCATTTTCACAGCAGAGTGGCACCCAGACCAGCTCATGGCCATCACTGGTGCATGGCTGGGGGGGATACAGAGGACACAGACGATACACCTCCCACAGAGGACAGCTTTTCCTTGCCTCTGGACAGCCTGGCACACATGAGCGATTACATGCTGCAGTGTGTCCGCAATGACCGCCTGGTTGCCCACATTCTAACTTGTGCTGATTACTGGGCGGCCACGCTGCTGGATCCCCGTTATTAGGACAACGTATCGTCCTTAATTCCCTCACTGGAGCGTGATCGTAAGATGCGCGAGTACAGGTGCACGCTGGTAGACGCGCTGCTGATGGCATTCCCACCTGACAGCGGGGGCACAGTGGAAGCACAAGGCCAAGGCAGAGGAGGAGGAAGAGGTCGCCAACACAGCTGGGGCACCACCAGCTCCTCAGTAGGCAGGGTTAGCATGGCCGAAATGTGGAAAAGCTTTGTCAGCATGCCACAACAACCAGCACCA
Source organism: Bufo bufo (assembly GCF_905171765.1). NCBI lineage: Eukaryota > Metazoa > Chordata > Amphibia > Anura > Bufonidae > Bufo > Bufo bufo. The sequence goes on along the minus strand of NC_053395.1, from coordinate 117,042,661 downwards.
CCAGCTGATATGGAACGTCTTAGCAGGAGGCAGCATTTCACCAACATGGTGGAGCAGTATGTGTGCACACGCCTACACGTACTGAATGACGGGTCTGCCCCCTTCAACTTCTGGGCACACTGCAACCAGTGTATTATCTGAACGTGTGTTTAGCACGGCAGGGGGCGTCATCACAGACAAGCGCAGCCGCCTGTCCACAGCAAATGTGGACAAGCTCACGTTCATTATAATGAACCAGGCATGGATCCCTCAGGACTCGTCTGTACCTTGTATACCGGCACTAACTTGTTATACTGCAGCGCAATTGCTTATTCTTGTATTTTGGATATTTCACACTCTTTTAGAGTGTACCCTAATTTAAAAAAATAAAATTATAACCAAAAACCTGTGTTGGCTACCTCATCCTCCTCCACCGCCGCTTCTACCTACACCGATACGTCCACAGCCTCCTTAAACTCCTACTCTATATGGAACTACTCCAACTCTCAAATAATTTTTTTTTATTTTTTTTATTTGTATGTATTTTATATTATGTAAATTCACTACTTTGTCAGTTACATTTTCTGGTGAAATTCAAAATTTTTTGGGTGTATAGTACCACTGCTATACCTAGTAGACAGGTTAAAAAATTAAATAAATAGTCAGTTACATTTTCTGGTGATATAGTGTAATATACCCCTCCTCTACCTAGTTGACAGCTTAATAAATTCAATAATTTTTCTTTAACATTTTCGGGTGACAATAAACAATTTTTTTCTGTCATAGACCCCTGCTCTACCAAGTAGACAGGTTAATACATTTCACTAATTTTTCTGTTACATTCTTGGGTTGACATTATACAATTTTAGACGTGAATAAACCCCTGCTCTGCATAGTTTATAGTTGAATTATGGGAGAAATTATTAAAGCATAAAAGTGTGATAACTTTTTAAAGTTTAAGCATTGAATGAAAGGATGTGGCGAGCATTAATTACTGAAGAATTTATAAAATTTTATTCCCTGTCACTAAGTTAGAATGTGGGCAACTCAGCGGTCGTTGCGGAGACACTGCAGCATGTAATCGCTCATGTGTGCCAGGCTTCCCAGAGGCAAGGAAAAGCTGTCCTCTGTGGGAGGTGTATCGTCTGTGTCCTCTGTATCCCCCCAGCCACGCACCAGTGATGGCCATGAGCTGGTCTGGGTGCCAACCTGCTGTGAACATGGTTGCTCCTCCTCCATCTCCTCATCCTCCACCTCGTCATCCTCCAGAATTGTGCCCTGGCTGGACAATTGTGTACCTGGCGTTTGTGGTTGCAGGAACCCACCCTCGGAGCCACTTGTGAATGACTGGCCGGAAACCCTACAAAATGATCCCTCTTCCTCCTCCTCCTCCTCCTGTGCCACAACCTCTTCCATCATCGCCAGCAGCGTTTTTTCAAGGAGGCATAGAAGTGGGATAGTAACACTAAGAACGGCGTTATCGGCACTTGCCATGTTGGTGGAGTACTCGAAACAGCACAACAAGGAACACAGGTCTCGCATGGAGGCCCAGTCATTGGTGTTGAAGTGGTGCTGTTCCGCCGAGCGACTCACCCGTGCGTGCTGCAGCTGAAACTCCACTTTCGCCTGCTGCTGCTCGCACAGTCTGGCCAGCATGTGCAAGGTGGAGTTCCACCTTGTGGGCACATCTCATATGAGGCGGTAAGTGGGAAGGCCGAAGTTACGCTGCCGTGCTAACATGCGAGCAGCAGCAGGGTGAGAACGTCGAAAGCGCGCACAGACGGCCCGCACTTTATGCAGCAGCTCTGACATATCGGGGTAATTTTTAAGGAATCTCTGCACCACCAAATTCAGCACACGCGCCAGGCAAGGGATGTGCGTCAAACCGGCTAGTCCCAGAGCTGCTACGAGATTTTGCCCATTATCGCACACCACCAGGCCGGGCTTGAGGCTCACTGGCACAAACCACTCATCGGTCTGTTGGTCAAGGACCGTCCACAGCTCCTGCGAGGTGTAGGGTTTGTCCCCCAAACAGATAACTTTTAAAACTGCCTGCTGTCGTTTACCCCTGGCTGTGCTGAAGTTGGTGGTGAAGGTGTTACGCTGACTGGATGAGGAGCCGTTAGAGGATGAGGAAGCGGAGTAGGAGGAGGAAGCAACAGGAGGCAAACTGAAGTGCCCTGCAATCCTTGGTGGTGGAAGGACATGCGCCAAACTGCAATCTGCCTCAGACCTTTACCCAGTGTGCTGTTATGGAGATTTAACGTCCCTGACCGTGCTTACTGGTCCACGTATCCGTAGTGAGGTGCACCTTGCCACAGATGGCGTTGCGCAGTGCACACCTGATTTTGTCCCCTACTTGGTTGTGCAAGGAAGGGATGGCTCGCCTGGAAAGTAGTGGCGGCTGGGCACGACGTACTGTGGGACAGCCACCGCCATAAGGCTTTTAAAACTCTCCGTCTCCACCAGACGGAATGACAGCATTTCAAAGGCCAGTAATTTTGAAATGCTGGCATTCAGGGATAGGGATAGGGATCGCGGGTGGGTAGGGGGGTACTTCCTCTTCCTCTCCAGTGTTTGGGAGATGGAGAGCTGAACGCTTCTGTGGGACATTGTGGAGATGCTTGGTAACCCAGGTGGTTGTGTTGCTTGAAGATCCTCTGTTTGCGGGGTGGCAGGTGGCACTGTCAATCCAGAGGTGGATGAAGAGGCCGAGACTGCAGCAGAAGAGGAAGCAGGAGGAGCCAGAGACCTTTCTTGGTTTTTGAGGTGTCTACTCCACTGCAGCTCGTGCTTTGCACTTAAATGCCTGGTCATGCAGGTTGTGCTCAGTTTGAGAACGTTTATGCCTCGCTTCAGGCTCTGATTGCACAGCGTGCAAACCACTCGTGTCTTGTCGTCAGCACATTGTCTGAAGAACTGCCATGCCAGGGAACTCCTTGGAGCTGGCTTTGGTGGTCTCAGTCCCTTGCTGCGGTGGGCAGTAGCAGGCATACTGTCTAGAGGACAGCCGCTCCGCTTTTGCACCCTGCTCCCTTTTCTGCTGTGCTGGGGTTTCTGTGCGACCACCGCCTCTTCCTCCGAACTACATAGGTCACTCGCATGACCTTGATTTCATGTGGGGTCGAGGACCTTATCGTCCTCCACATAATCTTCCACTCAGTCTTCACCCCTGCCCTCCTTGTCGGTCTGCACACTTTCGAAAGCCCCAGCAGTTGGCACCTGTGTTTCGTCATCATCCGAGACGTGCTGCGATGGTCCTCCCATGTACTGATCTTGAAAGTTAAGTGGTTGGGCATCGGTGCACTCAATCTCTTCCACTTCTGGGGCAGGGCTAGGTGGATGGCCCTGGGAAACCCTGCTAACAGAGTCATCAAAAAGCAGAAGAGACTGCTGCATGACTTGGGGCTCAGACTGCTTGGCTGATTTGTAAGTGGGTGAGGTGAAAGACTGATGGACATGGGCTTTAGGTGCCAACTCTGATCTTTCAGCAGGAGACTGGGTAGGAAACAATGTGAACAAGCTGGAGGCACTGTTAGCAACCCAATATACTATCGCCTGTACTTGTTCAGGCCTTACCATTCGTAGAGCCGCATTAGGCCCGATCAAATACCGCTGCAGGTTCTGTCGCCTACTCGCACCTGTGGAAGGGGTTTCACTTGTGCGTGTAGCTGGCACAGATCGACCTCGTCCTCTCCCTGCAACAGGAGCTCCACCAGCAGCACCACGACCTGGGCCATGTCCCTTATTTGAAGCTCTCCTCATATTTCACAAATTTAGGATCTTGCCCTAAATGGATGTTTAATAGCAGAACAGAACGACAGTATGTACAGGGTCTATCTCACACGCCCTGAACCAGACTAGGCCTCAATTAAATTTGTTTGCCCCAAATGGCTGTATTTCAAATACCTGAATATAACCCCTGTATATAAAGGGTGTATCTCACAATGACATCTGCAGCAAAGGCTGCCAAATAAACTTTTTTTGCGCAAACGGATGTTTGTTTAATAACTGAATATGATAGCAGTATATAACCCTGGAATTTCAAAAGTCTTGATGCTGCAAGGGCAGAAATATTGTGTATTTTGCTCAAAAAAGTGTGTTTTATTAATAGAAGAATATAACCCCTGTATCTAAAGGTTGTATCTCACACGCTCTGACCCACACTAGGCGACAATTAAAGATTTGTGCCCAAAATTGCTGTATTTCAAATAACTGAATATAACCCCTGTATGTAAAGGGTTTATCTCACACTCCCTGACCCACACTAGGCCGCAATTAAAGATTTGTGCTCAAAATGGCTGTATTTCAAATACCTGAATAGAACCCCTGTATATAAAGGGTGTATCTCACAATGACATCTGCAGCAAAGGCTGCCAAATAATAAAAAATTGCCCATACCAGTGTTTGTTTAATAACTGAATATGACAGCAGTATATAACCCTTGAATTTCACTCGTGCTGATGCTGCAAGGGGTGTAAAATGGAGTATTTTTGCAAAAAAGTGTGTTTAAAAAAATAAATAAAAATTATGCTGTATTTCTAGCTTAAATTTCACACTGACTAATCCTGCAAATGCACCAGATGTTGTATATGCCCAAAAAAATATATATATATTTTTTTACTAACTACTAGAATATGAAAGCTGTATATAATGTTTGAATTTCCCACGTCCAGATGCACCTAGCGATGTAAAATAGTGTATTTTGCAAAAAAGGGTGTTTTAGATTTTGTGTTTTGGATTTCAATGTCACAAAAGCTCAGATGCAGTGCTGGTGCTCTGAGCTTGCATAAAATGGCCGCCGCCGCCGCCGCCCACCTAACTAACAGACGGATAAAAGGTTTTTTTTTCGGTCACTGGGCTCAGGGCAGGGCAGGGTAAAAGGATTGTGCCCTGCTGCACCCTCACAACTAAATATATGTCGATCGCTGAGTTAGATTCACGTTCTGAACCAAAGAGTCTCTCCTATTCTCTCCCTAAATTCACCAGCAGCATCCTCTCCCTACACTTGTAACAGCAGAGTGATGTGCTGCGCTACGTGACTCCAGTTTATATAGAGGCTGGGTCACATGCTGCACTGGCCAATCACAGCCATGCCATTAGTAGGCATGGCTGTGATGGCTTCTAAGGGCACAGAGTTAAACGATTGTTGATTGGCTTCTCTGCAACCGGAACTTTTACTGAAATGTTCGGGTTCGGGTCCAGGGGCCAAAAATCCTAAAGTTCGGTACAAACCGGAACTTTATAGTTCGGGTTTGCTCAACCCTACTCATTACATGCAAAGCAAGATATTTCAAGCCTTTATTTGTTATAATTTGGATTATTATGGTTTACAAGTCACAATTTTGAGGTACCCTTTTCTCAGTTTTCACACTTGTCGTGAGCTAGGCAAGATCGCTTATCGGTCACGATCCCCCCTGCTGCACTGAATGTCCTTTCGGACAGGACACTGGACGAGGGGAAAGCCAACAGTTCCATGGCAAATTGTGCCAGCTCTGGCCACAGGTCAAGCCTGCACACCCAGTAGTCCAGGGTTCATCGCATCTCAGAGCATCCACATCGGCCGTTAACCCGATGTAGTCAGACATCTGTCGGTCTAGGCGTTCCCTGAGGCTGGATCCGGAGGACGGCTGACGATGGGTTGGCTGCAAGAATGATCTCATATCTGAAGTCACCAACACATCTTCAAACCGCCCTCTTCTTGTATGCGCTGTTAGATTGGTATCCGCAACTGTTTCTCTGTGAGTGGAATTTCCTCTGCCAGCGCCCACAACAGCAGAATGCAGCATTTCTCAAAGCAATGCCTGGAAGTGCTGCATTCTGACAGCCCTCTGTGATGGTGGTAACATTTCCGCCATTTTGTGTTTGTACCGGGGGTCTAAGTACGTTGCCACCCAGTACTGGTCCTTGCCCTTTATGCTTTTTATACAGGAGTCCCTCTTCAAACACTTGAGCATAAAGGCCCCCATTTGCACTAAACTGGAAGCGGTGGAGTGGCCAGGCTCCTGCTCATCATCCAGGATAAAGTCGCCCTCGTTCTCCTTCCCCCAGCCACGGACAAAACCAGGGATCCCAGAAAAGTTTAAAGCATGGTCCTTTTGCTGCTCCTCTGCCCCGGCACCATCCTCCTCTGACTCCTCTTCAGACTCGTGTTGTTGACTTAGCTCAGATGGAATAGACCACCCTGGGAATTCATCCAGCATTGCGACTTCCTCATTTACCTGCTCCTGCTCCTCAATGGCTTAATCATTGACACACGCAATGCTTGCTCCAGAAAGAAGGCGTAAGGTACGATGTCCCTGATGGTGCCCTGGCTGCGACTGACCAGTTTGGTGATCTCATCAAATGGGCGCAGAAGTCTGCATGCATCGCGCATGAGCAGCCACTGGCGCGGTGAAAAAAAAACGAGCTCCCCAGAACCTATCCTGCCGCAGAGTTCGTACAGGTAATCGTTAACTGCACGTTTCTGCTGGAGCAGCCGATCATGCATATACAAGGTGGAGTTCCATTGCATCGGGCAGTCACAAATCAGACGTCTGACACGGTGTCGCCGGTGAATGTCAGCAAGGCGAGCCATGGCCGTGTAAGATCTTCTAAAATGGCCAGAGATTTTCCTGGCCTGCCGCAAGACGACCTGGACCCCGGGGTATTTGGCAACGAATCACTGCAAGTTCAGGACGTCATTTTGCCCGGTTTCAGCGTGCTCAGCAGATTGGCATCGTTGTTGCACACCACTTTACCAACTGTCAAACTGAGCAGGGTTAGCCACTGATCGGCCTGTGACCGCAAAGCTGAAAGGAGTGCAGGACCGGTATGGCAACAGACGCAGCACAGCATGGCAACATCTCACCTGGCACATCAAATAGGTTCTGGGCAGCTTGGGGGGGGCACAGCGGAAGGCACGATAGCAGCGGAAAAGGAGGAGTCAGCCGAGGAGGAGAGGGAGGATGGAGTAGGAGGAAGAAAAGAAGAGGCAGGCCTGCATGCAATCCGCGGCGGTAACACCAAATCTACACGTGTACCACGGGTTGCATGCTTGACTTGCTAGACCACGTGTCTGTGGTCAGATGTATCTTGGCACCGACACTGTGTGCCAGAGATACATTCACTTGCCGCTGAACGTGGCCATATAGCTCTGGGATGCCTTCTGGGAAAAATATTTCCTTCAGGGGACCTTCCATTGTGGTGTGCCAATGGCTACAAATTTTCTAAAGGCCTCCAAGTCCACCAGTTTATAAGGCATTAGTTGGCGGGCTATCAGTTCTGACAAGCCAGGTTTATCTGGCGTCATCATCTTTTTTCTCTTGAACATTTAGGACAAGGAAGCCTGCCTTTTGCCAGATGAACATGACTATGGCATGCTAGAAGGTAGAGTGGAGGACAACTGGGAGGAGAGAGGAGAAGGAGAAGGAGAAGAGGCAGGACAGGGAGCGCCGGGAGTGTGGCTTTGTGGGTCCTCACGATGTTGCTTCCACTGGGCTCTGTGATGAGAGGCCAGGTGCCTTCTTAACCCCTTAGGGACGCATGACGTACCGGTACGGCATGTTTCCTGAGTCCTTAAGGACCCATGACGTACCGGTACGTCATGGGTTTAAACCGCGATTGTGGCGCGGCGGGGGTTAATCGGAACAGGATGCCCGCTGCAATCATTCAGCGGGCATCCTGTCACAACGGCGGGGGGGTCATGTGACCCCCCCCGTATCGGCGATCGCCGCAAACTGCAGGTCAATTCAGACCTGCGGTTTGTGGCTTTACCTGCGGTTGCGGCGGCTGTGCGGCGGTGCCATCGGGTCCCCATGCGGCTGTGGGGGGGACCCGATGGCATGGAAGGCAGTGCGATGTCTAAGGAAGGCATCGCACTGACTTCCGGTGAAGAGCCTGTGAGATCCAGCCCCCTGGATCTCACAGGCCCCGGAAGCTGTATGAGTAGAGTTGAGCGAACACCTGGATGTTCGGGTTCGAGAAGTTCAGCCGAACTTCCCGGAAATGTTCGGGTTCGGGATCCGAACCCGACCCGAACCCGACCCGAACTTCGTCCCGAACCCCATTGAAGTCAAAGGGGACCCGAACTTTTCGGCACTAAAAAGGCTGTAAAACAGCCCAGGAAAGGGCTAGAGGGCTGCAAAAGGCAGCAAAATGTAGTTAAATCCCCTGCAAACAAATGTGGATAGGGAAATGAATAAAAATAAAAATAAAATAAATAAAAATTAACCAATATCAATTGGAGAGAGGTCCCATAGCAGAGAATCTGGCTTCATGTCAGCAGAGAATCAGGCTTCATGTCACCCAACACTGGAACAGTCCATTGTCAGATATTTAGGCCCCGGCACCCAGACAGAGGAGAGAGGTCCCATAACAGAGATTCATTCTTGGGTGTGTCTGGTGTCTGCAGCTGAGGTGAAAGGGTGTGTCTGCTGCAGCTCCTGAACCTCCACGGCACAGGCCTCTCCAGGGAGTTTCCTACCATCTGCTCCCCAGGAGGAGTTCCAGGCTTGCGGGGAGTTTTCAACACCTCTCCCCAGCCCAGGCCCTGCCTCTCCTTAGGGAGTTGGTGGAGGCCTGGAGCTATGTTTCCAGTTGGGACCCAGGATCCTGCTTCCCGGGGTAGGCCGGGAGGTAGGGGAGGCGAATTACCGGCCTCTGCACCATCATCCGTCCCAGGGGTCAGAAGATCGAGTAGGGGTCATGCTGTGGCGTCCCCTGCAGCCCCTGGGAGCGGGGCTGTGAAGACCACCAGCAAGTCCGGGAGGGTGGACGGTAACCCTGCAGGTGAGCGGAGTGTTCCTTGGGGTGGGTCAGGGAGGATGGAGACTGACTGGGGCATCAAAAGGCCCCAGGAATCGGTCTCCATGTACAGCTCCCGTATTGCGGCCTACCTCAGGGAATATGAAGACGCCGGCAAAGCCTTAAAAAAGCTCAGAAGCGAGATAAAGCTGGAAAGAGTAAAGGCAGACAAGGCTTCAAGAAATAAAAGACCTGAGATATCAGAGAGGATAAAGGTCCTAAAAGAAAAGATAAAAGAAATGGAAGCAAGGAGGGCAATTATACTGAAAAGTAGTGGCCCCTTCCAAGAAAAACTTAAAAACGAGGAGAAATTTTTCATCATGGCCCAGGGAAGTCTGCAAATGGCCGACCCCTCAGACGATGAGGAAGAACCAGAGGCAGAGAAAAAGACAGAGAAAGAGGAGCAGGCCATGGACACTGGGATCACCGCTGAACAGGTGTGCCTGCCCCTCACAAGTTCAGAAGATGAAATTGAAAGTGGAAGTAGTGGAGTCGGGGGAGGGCTCATGGCTGAGATTAAACGCCTGGAGTCACCCCGGCTCCATGAAGGCAGTTTTTTGTTTGGAGAAGAGCTTCCAGATGAAGTTGAAGATATTGAAAAGAAAAAAAGGAAGGAAAAAAAGAAGAAAGAAAAAAGCAGAGTGGAGGTGAGATATGTGTATGTTTCTCACCCCCAGCAATCCGGGCAGGCTGAAAAGTCTGCTTGGATTGCAACCCCCACCATCCTCCCAGCCCCGGTCTCTGCTGTGGGACCGGGCGGCGGGAGTGGGGAGAAAAAACACGAGGTGTCCAAGATGGCGGAGGACGCCGTCCTCACTTGCAGTAGTGGGGGCGGCCCAAAGGAAGGAGGGACTGAAAAGTCCAACACGCAGGCATTGAGGGCGGCGAGTTCGGGGGGTGGGGGGGGCTTTCCGGTGACGCGGCTAACCCCGTCCGTCCCCGCCGCGGTCCTAAACACGCTGAATGAGTGTGTGGTGGACCTGCGGCGGAGTGACGTGGTGGGGGCGGCTGCCGTGGCCGGCGCTCCTCCCCTCTCTCCCATAAAGATGGCTCCAAGTTTCCCTGGTTTCTCCTCCGGTCCCGCTGCTCCGCCCTCCTGCGCCACAGTGTTGGTGACGGGGAGCGGTGCTGCGGGAGTGGTGGGCGGGCCGGGTGGCGTGTCTGTCGGTGTGTCCCTGATGAGGCTGAGAGCGCTCCTAAAGGACAATTTAGGAGTGGAAAGCATCGGCTTGCTGAGCGCAGTGGTGCCACGGCACGGCGCTTCTCAAGAAGAAGAAGAACTGTTAGGAGGAGGGGATGTGTCTCCCCCTCCTCCATGGCCGCCTATGTGGCCACCGGTGTCATTCCCTCCGCTTCTGCCTCTGCCCCCAGCGCTGAATCAAGCGCAGGGGAGGTGGGGGTAGTGACCACCAGTGCCCAGGTCCTGAGTGGGGCAGGCGGTAGCGGAGGGAAGGATAAAAAGGATAAAAGTGACGATATAAATAAAAGCAATGTAAATAAAAGCAATGTAAATGATGTAAATAAAGTGTCAGCTGGCCCAGCAGTGTGTATGGGGTCCGATGTGATTAAGGTAGTCCCTGTAAAGGTGACTACTGAAAAAGTGGTCACCCAAAAGGGTTGTGGAGGGGGTGTTAGTTTAGGGGTCGCTCCGGGTCCCGATGGGGGGGTGAATGCGGGGGGTTGCCCTGCTGCTGGAAAAGTGGCGGGGTCCCACCGTGTGGCCCCCTCAGAGGGATCCGGTGCTACAGTTGAGGCAGGTAGAAGGGGGGGAGCTGGTTCGGTTGCCCCTCCTGCATCCGTGGCGCCTGGCAGGAGTTATGCCAGTGTGGCCGCGGCCGTGGGGGGGGAGGGGCTGGCTTCGTTGGCTTCCTCGCTCTCAGGGTCTGGTAATGGTGACTTGCAGCGGCGACTGCTGGAGGCCCTCAAAAAGGGGGAGAGCTCCATTACCGTAGAGGGGAAGAAGGTGGACCTGTCTTTCTGGTTCAACAGACATGGCGTCCGGACCTTCCGAGAACAGAACGGGGGCGAGACCACCTGGTCTTCACCCACAACCGGCCCTGGAGCCAGACGGAATGTGGTCTGTCTCAGGTGGAGTAGCGATGAAGCTTGCCCTACTAGAAAGAGGGTAGTGGAGCTCCTGCTTGGGATGGGTTTCAAGGCAACCGACATCTTTGCCTTGATTCATCCGTTTGGTTCCAAGGAGTTTGACATCAGCTTTGTCCGGCCGGAGGGGCTTGAGCTCTTCTGGTCCGGATATGAGCTGGTGAAGAACATGCCGGACTGGCGTGGTTTCGCTGCAAAAGCAATAACCCGCCAGAGTGAGGTCAAGAGAGTGACCGTTTTGACCCGTAACGAGTCGCTCTCTTGTGTTGACATCATGACCTGGCTGGGTAGGTACGGAGAGGTCCAGGGAGTACCGGCTAAAAACTTGGACGAGTTTGGCATTTGGTCGGGTGCCTGGACGTTTGATATCAAACTCAAACGTCTGGGGAGTACAGTTTCCCACATTCCATCATCTGCCTTTATCGGCCGAGACAGGATCTTAGTCTTTTACAGAGGGCAGCCTAAGCTCTGTCACAAGTGCGGCAGCCCCACACACTTCAGCGCCAGCTGCCAAGTGCAGAAGTGCGCGTTGTGTGGGGGGACAGGTCATCTAGCCGCATCTTGTGAGGAGATTAGATGCAATCTGTGTGGTGAGCTCAGGCACCCCTTCAGTCGCTGCCCTCTCTCTGAGGCCAATGCGGCCCGAGCTCATGCAGGAGCGGGCCGGGAGGTCCCTTCGGCTGAGGCAGGTACTGGCAAAGGCAGTGGAGTTAAGGGGTCAATGAGAAACCGGAACAACCCGTCCCGGCAGAGGCGGAGAGAGAGGCGTCAGGCGGAGAGGGAGGGGGAGGAACCCCATCCTGGGGTGATGCCCGCTCCCTCCCAAACGACTGCCCCTCCTGAATCCGAGACCCTAGGGGGCAGGGAGCTGGAGGAGGAGATTGAGAGACTGGATCGGACCGAAGAGACTCTGTCCTCGCACTACGAAAGTGCTGCAGAGGGTAGTGGGGCAGAGTCCCAAAGTAGACGGAAACGGCGTACTAAGAAAAGATCTAGCCCGACCAAGGTTGCCAGGGAAGGTGTAACCGGCTCCCCTCTGGAGCTCTCCAACCGGTACCTCACTTTGGATGAGACCTCTGCCTCCTCTGCTGAGGAGGGGGTTGAAGGTGAGGGGCCGGGGGCGAAGGAGGGAGGACCTTCAGGGGGCCCCGCGCCCCCCTCTGGTGGGGATGCAAGGTCCTCAGGAGGGGTGGTAAAACCGGGCCCTGAGACTGAGAAAGCCAGGAGTGGTGCGCAGAGGGAGGTGGTGGTGGCAGAGATGGATACCACTATCTCCCCCAAGAGAAGTCGCGCTGCTCTAGAAGACAGCCCCGGGAGGGGGGAGAAGGATGGGAAGAAGGCCATCTAATTTAACTACTCTTTATGGCGGTACCCGCTCTGCTGACTCTGGCGACCATTAATGTCGAGATAATAAGTGAAGGGTAGGGAACAGGGGGTAGTCACCCACCCCGAGTTATAACCGGTCACTGTGTAAGAACAGTTGAGCGCCAAACTCCTAGAGGACAGAATAGAGGTGTTGGATAATCGTTGACAATAGCAAAGATCACCAAACTCAAGTGCTATAGGCTGGTAGGTAGAGCACTAATGAGAATAGGTGTTGAAAAATAGAATGATGCTTGTATAATTATTAGGTCAAGTCATGTAGCAATATAACCGAATGGATGCATAAAATGAATATTTCAAGAGGGTTAAAAATATTGGAACTATGGAAATAAAAAATATAATAATGAATAAAAACATTGGTAAAAATCCACTCACTTCACAGGGGGGGCACCACAAGGATGAACTAAAGCACCTGTGGCAAGTCACCCCCCTAAGCCGGGATCGCGTGTAAGTAGTCAGAGGTAGACGTCTACGTCCTGGGTGTACAGCCTGGTTGGTAAAGCAGCAGACAAATCCAAGGGTACGTATTCGATCCTCTTTAATGATAAAACATAGGGCTCAACGCGTTTCAGGGGTCACAATACCCCCTTCATCAGGAGCAGGATATACAATGGACATAATGTATGGGCTTTAAATACATGTGGGTGTGCCGTTTTGGCGCCAAAAAAACAGTGGGTGGAGTTACAAGTGATGACATCATCGTTATGAGAATAAGAATATTTTTTTTAAAAACAGATACATTGATGGTGCTTATAGTGGGTGGAGGGCTAGACCCCCACAAACACACAAAAAAACACAAAAAACCATATGAAACTACAAAGAAAACTAGCCTCAGATCGTTGATATTTCTGTATTGGAATCGTATGGCCGGAAGTAAGGTAGGTGGAACGCATCATGCGTTCCACCAGACCATATCCGGGATAGAATAAGCCGCAACCGGAAGTAGGCCGCCACCGGAAGTTGCTCTATTAGAAGTGGGTGGAACGCACAATGCGTTCCACCTGGTACATATCCGGAATAGAAGGGCCGGAAGTTGGCCTGTGGAACGCACAGGTATACAGGCAGCTGCAGTTAAAGCGAGTGGAACGCAATATGCGCTCCACCTGGCGCATATCCGGATCAAGGAGACCGGAAAAACACAAAAAATTAAAACAGCAAAAACCAAGCTAACTAATACATCATCTACAGAAACCATTCAAAATACCATCGAACTAGAAAGAAAAATGGGAATATTCAATCTTTCCAAATATACATTGGAGAAAAAAGAAATCGAACTGCTCAGTAAAGGTCTTTCCTTTTGCCCCACAAACCAACCAGATATATTCGAACTGTTTGTAGACCTAAACCAGTTTGCTAGAAAACTCACCCTCCACCGACATTTCACCATAAAAAATCTAACTCAGGGACCTAGCAACAGTGCTTCGTCTGTCTCCCTACCTGCCCCTTCACCCACCCTCCAACCAGAGAACACTAGTACAGACATCAACATGTTAGAAGATTGCTCCACCCACGTACCTGATTTGGGTGAAAAAGAGCGAAATATGCTAGACATGTACCTATCATACGACCACTTAAAGGATACGATCGCTCCCCTACAACCAACACCGATTCTGTCAAATGTCAGAATCAAATCAGGCTTTTATCCTCTCCAAAGTAAAGGCCCTCACATAGAGAGCTTTTTTAATATAGTACTATCAGATTTTAAAGACCACTTCTCAACCCCACCCAGCCTACCTGGGAAAAACAATCTGAACCTAGACCAATCTAGAGCCCTAAAAACCCTCACTAATAATAGAGATATGGTCATTAAAAGTGCGGATAAAGGAGGGGGAATCGTCATCATGGACTCGTCCTAATATCTAGCCGAATCATTACGAATCCTTTCTGATAAAGAATACTATCAAATCTTACCATCCGACCCTACGAATAACTACAAGAAAAAACTGATATCCTTAGTTGACGATAGCTTTAAGTCAGGTATCATTAGCAAAAAAGAAAGAACTTTCCTCAAAACACCACATCCGTCCCTAGCACGTTTTTATTTTCTACCTAAAATATACAAGTCACTAACGAACCCCCCTGGAAGACCCATTATTTCTGGTATTGGATCATTAACCTCCAACCTGTCCGATTATGTGGACAGTATCTTACAGAAATACGTCCTGCAATTACCCTCGTATCTACGTGACACTTCCCATCTTATTAACGCATTGGAAACTTTTGAATGGAGAGAAACCTACCATTGGGTGACACTAGATGTCACCTCCCTCTATAGTAATATCATTCACTCCCTCGGCATCCTTGCTGTAGACAAAACTCTCTGTCAAGACCCTCAATTACCTGATACACAACGAACCTTTATTATAGACTCCATTAACTTCATTCTCCATCACAATTATTTTATTTTTCAGGACACAATATATCAGCAATGCAAAGGAACAGCCATGGGGACCAAGTTCGCCCCAGCCTACGCCAACCTGTTCATGGGGGCGTTCGAGGAACTACACGGCTTTATCACCCATCCCAACATAAAATTTTATAAAAGATATATTGACGACATCATTCTAATCTGGGAAGGGAACCCCGAGGTCCTAACGGGTCTTATCAACCACATTAACACCAACAGTGGGAACATCTACTTCACACTCGAGACACACCCTACAGAAGCAACTTTTCTAGACTTAGATCTTTCAATCTCCAATAACAAAATAACCACAAGAACACACTTCAAGAAAGTAGACACCAATAGTTATTTAGACTTTAAAAGTTGCCATCATAAGAAATGGTTAAACAATATACCATACAGTCAGATGCGCAGAATTCGCAGGAACTGCTCAAATGACATGGTCTGTAAAGCACAACTTTCAATTCTGAAAAAACGCTTCCACGATAAAGGTTACCCGAGCAAACTCGTAAAAGATTCAGAAAAGAGAGCCTTAGGAATATCCCAAAAAGATAGTCTCAGTGGCCAAAAGAAAAATAAAACTTCAGCTACAGATAATATTCAACCTAATTTTCATTTTGTCACACGTTACAACTCCAGACACAGGGACATCAGGAAACTAATAAATAAACATTGGAATATTTTATTAAAGGATCCCATTATAGGCAAGACTATCCCAAAAACTTCTAATTTAATTTTTAAACGTGCCCAAACCTTGAAAAATATTTTAGCCCCCTCATGTCCCAAACTTGAGACTAACCCACGATGTCCCAAATCAGGCCCCAACAAGAGCTTACAGAAAATAGGCTCACACAAATGCGGAATAAAAAGATGTATGTGCTGCGACATCATAAACTGTTGCGGCGAACGGGTGATCTTACCTCACCCTATGAAACCAATTACCATACACCATCCTATGAATTGCAGTACTACAAATGTGGTTTACCTACTGCAATGTCCGTGTAACCTTCTGTATGTTGGACGCACAACTCAATCTCTGAAGGAACGTATGAATGAGCATCGTTCCAACATAAGGCGCAAAATTTGCACACACAGTGTATCCCGACACTATGCTTCTCATCATGAAGGCGACCCCACATCTCTGTTAGTTACGCCACTCGAATGGGTTCCCCGATCATTCCAAACACTGTGTAGAAAAGAAATGTTCTGGATCTTCAAGCTAAACACCCTTATACCCTTTGGTCTTAATGAATCTCTTGAGTATACCAATTACTAAAATTACTAGCTCCCTATATAAGATCTTGTTACATTTACAGATACGATATCACCATACACCATATAACATCATATACCTAATTTTCCAAAGGTGATCACTCAAATCAATAAATATACAGATCCATTTATCTATACATCGATATACCATTTTTTCCATACCATTTCTTCCTTACATTACTGTGGTATTATCACTACGTCTTTTACATTTTTACTATTATTATATGTATAACACCCATCATTATATTCCAGTTGAGGCAAAGTGGGCATTTCTGGAGACACTATACCCGTACTGTCCAACAGAGGCATATTTATTCCCTACAGATATTAATATAAACTAGTTTTTATGTATATCTCTTATACGACCCGATTTTAACGTCGATACCCATTTATCTCTTTTTATTAATACAAATATATTTTTATTAGTACAAATATTATTAACATGAGTGACACTATCCCTGTAACTATATATAGGGTGAATCAAGGTACGCACATTTCCTTATTGTATTGATACTTTTGTTGTTATATTACTATATGTTGTAGGTCATTGATGGGCCAGATGTATTTCCATATTTATGTCCATATTTCTTAGATGTTGAATAGACATTTGCAATATGGGTGGATCCCTGTGCGTCCCACAGGCGCCTTTCCGGTCTCCTTGATCCGGATATGCGCCAGGTGGAGCGCATATTGCGTTCCACTCGCTTTAACTGCAGCTGCCTGTATACCTGTGCGTTCCACAGGCCAACTTCCGGCCCTTCTATTCCGGATATGTACCAGGTGGAACGCATTGTGCGTTCCACCCACTTCTAATAGAGCAACTTCCGGTGGCGGCCTACTTCCGGTTGCGGCTTATTCTATCCCGGATATGGTCTGGTGGAACGCATGATGCGTTCCACCTACCTTACTTCCGGCCATACGATTCCAATACAGAAATATCAACGATCTGAGGCTAGTTTTCTTTGTAGTTTCATATGGTTTTTTGTGTTTTTTTGTGTGTTTGTGGGGGTCTAGCCCTCCACCCACTATAAGCACCATCAATGTATCTGTTTTTAAAAAAAATATTCTTATTCTCATAACGATGATGTCATCACTTGTAACTCCACCCACTGTTTTTTTGGCGCCAAAACGGCACACCCACATGTATTTAAAGCCCATACATTATGTCCATTGTATATCCTGCTCCTGATGAAGGGGGTATTGTGACCCCTGAAACGCGTTGAGCCCTATGTTTTATCATTAAAGAGGATCGAATACGTACCCTTGGATTTGTCTGCTGCTTTACCAACCAGGCTGTACACCCAGGACGTAGACGTCTACCTCTGACTACTTACACGCGATCCCGGCTTAGGGGGGTGACTTGCCACAGGTGCTTTAGTTCATCCTTGTGGTGCCCCCCCCTGTGAAGTGAGTGGATTTTTACCAATGTTTTTATTCATTATTATATTTTTTATTTCCATAGTTCCAATATTTTTAACCCTCTTGAAATATTCATTTTATGCATCCATTCGGTTATATTGCTACATGACTTGACCTAATAATTATACAAGCATCATTCTATTTTTCAACACCTATTCTCATTAGTGCTCTACCTACCAGCCTATAGCACTTGAGTTTGGTGATCTTTGCTATTGTCAACGATTATCCAACACCTCTATTCTGTCCTCTAGGAGTTTGGCGCTCAACTGTTCTTACACAGTGACCGGTTATAACTCGGGGTGGGTGACTACCCCCTGTTCCCTACCCTTCACTTATTATCTCGATTTCTTTGTGGTGGTTGGTCTCATCCCACACCAGAGCTGCCTCTCCAGCAAAACCTTTTTTTCCTTGTTCAATTCCCCTTTATTTCCGTACCATCCTTGTGGCGCCCCTTTCTTTATCCTTTTTCTTCAGGGACAAAGCACAGTCCCTGGCAGTTTTTTGGATAACCCTCTCCCTTTTTTTCTCTATTTCTGACCATTAATGTCGCCAGCATTAAGTCGGATGCGGCTCGTTTCACAGCCTT
Organism: Bufo bufo; assembly: GCF_905171765.1. Lineage (NCBI taxonomy): Eukaryota > Metazoa > Chordata > Amphibia > Anura > Bufonidae > Bufo > Bufo bufo. Next base: position 117,024,731 of record NC_053395.1, on the reverse strand, counting down.
CGATTTTCTCAGCCGTGTTGAAGCTGACATTTTGTTTTTGCAAGAGACCAGGCTGCCAGATTTGGCAGCGATTTATAAAGCCAAGAGGGAGTGGAGACCAGGGCCCTCCTACTGGTCTCTTGCGGCTGAGCCGTACAGCGGAGTGGCGGTCCTTTTTACCGCACCGGTAGAATGCCGACGAGTAATTGAATTAGAAATGGGGAGGTGTTTGATCTTGGATATCCTCATGAGGGGACAGGAACTGCGCCTGATCAATATATACGGGCCCCAGTCCAGGTGGGACAGGAAATGTCTCTTTATGAGGATTAAGCCTTTCCTTTTTACAAGTCGGCAGGTGGTTTTTGATGGGGACTTTAATATTGTCACAAGGCCCCAAGACAGGGGAGGCACCAGAAACCGGCTGACTTATGATAGTATTTTTCTGAATAGAGTAGCTAGTGAGGCTCGTCTGGAGGATGTCCACATTAGGCATACCCCAGGCCACGGGGGTTTCACTTTCTATAGAGGTAGTCAGACCAGGTCTAGAATAGATAGGTTTTATTTAAAGAAGGAGGCTACCTTTTCGCCCTTAAGGGTTGTGGAGGTGGAATTCTCTGATCACTGTTTGATTATGTTTTCTCTGAATATTTCAGAATCCCCCCAAATGGGAAGAGGTTATTGGAAGCTGAATTCGGGTGTCTTGGAGGAAGCAGAGGTGAGACAATCCTTTGAGGACTTCCTTCAGAGTCAGGTACCTTTACTGGATCTCTGTGATACTAAGTCAGAGTGGTGGGAGATATTCAAAGATCGGGCTGCAAAGTTCTTCCGCCGGCTCTCGAGCCTCAGGTCCCTGGACAGGTACCGCCTGTATCAGGGTCTGAGGAGGAAACTCGAACATCTGGTCTCGACTGGTGGTAGCCGCGAGGATATCTCCAGGGTGAAATCTTTGCTCAAGAGGTGCCAGTATGATAGACACACATCTTTAGTTTTTGAGAGGGACTTCGGGAGGTACCGCTCGCCCGACCTCTACAGAAATTGTAAGATGTCAGTGAAGAGTAAGTTAGTGACGGGACTGGTCGATAGTACGGGGTCTCTGAACAGGTCCAGATCAGGGATCCTGGAAGTCGTCAAATCCTTTTACTCGTGCCTCTTGGGGAGGAGGGATCTGGATCGGGACATGATGTCGGCTTTCCTGGCTGGAGTAACCCCTGAGTCAGGAGCTCACCTCTCTTTTGACGGTTTGGTAGAAGAGATCAGGAAGGAGGAAGTTATCCTGGCGGTGGAAGGGTTAGCTCTGAAGAAGTCGCCAGGCCCGGATGGCTTAACATCCGAGTTTTATAAGACCTTTAAGGACTCTTTATGTCCCCTCTTGACTGAGGTATTCAATGAGTGTTTATCCTCGGGCACTCTGCCTCGGTCAATGAGGAGGTCAGCTCTGATCCTTCTATCAAAGGGTAAGGATCCGAGCCGTATTGAGAACTGGCGTCCCATAGCACTTCTTAATACGGACAGAAAGATTCTGGCCAAGATACTTTTTAATAGGCTGGTGAAATTTGCGCCTCAACTCCTTTCGGTGGCTCAGCATTGCTCGGTTCCAGGCCGCAGCACTTTGAGTGCTGTACTCGGTGTCCGAGAGGTAGTGGAGCAGAGTAGAGCAGGCTACTGGAGGGGGTACATGCTGTCCTTAGATCAAGCAAAGGCGTTTGATTGGGTGAACCATGAGTACCTCTGGTCGGTCCTTCTGAAGTATGGCCTGCCGGGGGGGTTTGTCGATTGGTTAAAGATCTTGTATGCAGGGGCAGAGAGTTTCCCGCTTGTGAACGGTTGGTCTGGCTGCTCTTTTGAGGTTGGGTCTGGAGTCCGCCAGGGTTGTCCTTTGAGCCCGCTTTTATACGTGTTTGCGATTGATCCCTTTCTTAAGCGGATCGATCGTGGACCGTTGGCGGGAGTCGGGATGGATCGGGCGGCGCCGGAAGCCACTCTGAGGGTAGTGGCGTACGCTGACGATGTCACCATTTTCGTATCCTCAAGAGGGGAGGCGGAGTACGTGATGTCTGAAGTGGATCGCTACTCGGAGGCATCCGGGTCCATGATCAATCGGGATAAGTGTGAGAGTCTCTGGCTGGGAGGGGGTGATCCAGCTTTTGATCTCCCGGACACCCTCCCAGGGCCCAAGTCGTCAGCCAAAGTCCTAGGCATCCATTTTGGCCATGGGGATTATCCCACTCAAAATTGGGACGACAGGCTTAAGATCGCCGCTCAGAAGGTCGACCAGTGGAAGGGTTGGTCTTTGACCCTCAGGGAAAGGGTAAACCTGACCAAGGCCTACTTACTCCCTTTGCTTATCTATTTGGGTAGCGTGTGTATCTTGCCAGAGCCTCTCTGGACTCGGGTTTATAGTCTGTTCTTCCAGCTCTTATGGGGGAATAGACTGAACCTAATCAAGAGAGAAGTGACTTACCGCACGAGGAGACTAGGGGGGTTATCTATGGTCAACCCCGTGGTTTTTCTTGTAAACACCTTTGTTAAAGCGAATCTGGCAAACCTCTGGATGGAGAGGGCTTCTCCGTGGGTAGTCTCCTGCCGGGGGTGGTTTCGGCCTTTCTTCCAGGAATGGGAGACAGGAGGGCAAGTGAAGGACTTACGTACGCCTCACGGATATCTTCCGACTTACGTCACCCCGATTCTGAAGGTGATCCGCCGGTGGGGTTTGGAGGTGAGGGAGATCAGGACTCTGTCAAGGAGGTCCCTTGACGAGAGGGTCTTGTTGTCCCACTTCCAGAAGCCCCTGGCCCTCAGGGATTGCCCAAGCCGGGATCTAGACAAGGGGTTACAGTTGCTAAATTCTGCAAGGATCCCCTTGAAGTTTTGGGACTTGGCTTGGCGCTGCTTTCACGGGAGGCTGTATGTGAGGGACAACTTGAAGTACAGGAACTCTGATGAAAGGGGTTGTCCCCGGGAGGAGTGTGGCTCCATACTGGAAAGTATGGACCACTTCCTGCTTCAGTGTCCCTTTAATACAGAGGTATACCACCGGGTGGGAGCTTCCATTGGCTGGCCTAGGCTAGCCAGCCTCTCCTACGCGGAGTGGGCCTATGGAGTGCTCAGAGACATTGGTAGAAGGGACCTGTGCACATGTTTTTTAGTTAGTATAGTGGTTAGGTTCTACACGTGGAATGCACGGTGCTTAGTTTCAACGCAGCAGAAAGTCTAGTTTTTATAGTTTTTATAGAGTGTGGGTGTGGGTGTGAGTGTGAGTGAGGCTGGGTCAGCTGAGAAGCTGTTCTGTTTGATGTTCTGTCTGCAATGTTTTGTATTTTTGTAATAAAAAAAGAGTTCCCATAACAGAGATTTAGGCTTCATGTCAGCAGAGAATCAGTCTTCATGTCATAGCAGAGAATCATGCTTCACGTCACCCAACACTGGAACAGTCCATTGTCATATATTTAGGCCCCGGCACCCAGGCAGAGGAGAGAGGTCCCATAACAGAGATTCAGGCTTCATGTCAGCAGAGAATCAGTCTTCATGTCATAGCAGAGAATCAGGCTTCACGTCACCCAACACTGGAACAGTCCATTGTCATATATTTAGGCCCCGGCACCAAGGCAGAGGAGGGAGGTCCCATAGCAGAGATTCAGGCTTGGGTGTGTCTGGTGTCTGCAGCTGAGGTGAAAGGGTGTGTCTGCAGCAGCTCCTGAACCTCCACAGCACAGGCTTCTCCGGGGAGTTTCCTACCATCTGCTCCCCAGGAGGAGTTCCAGGCTTGCGGGGGAGTGTGACACCTTTTCCCCCAGCCCAGGCCCTGCCTCTCCCTAGGGAGCTGGTAGGGTCCTGTGGCAATGGCATCCAGGAAGGGTGCCCCTGCTCCCCGGCCTGGGTCGGCGGGGAGTAGGGAACTACAGCGACTGGCCAGGAATGATGACGGCGAGGGGGTAATACCATCAGGACGTGGCAGAGGCAGCCGAGTCCCCCCTGAAGACCCAAAGACGTCAGGAGGAAGAAGCCAGCTTGCGGAGGGCCGGGAGGTGTCGTCCCAGGTAGGTTGGGGGTCTCGGTGGGAGGGAGAGGGCACCTCCACCTACAGCTCTCGCTTGGCCATCCACCTACGTGAATACGATGAGCTGGGACGGCACCTCAGAGCCCTGAGGAAAGAGCTGAAGGAGACGAGGGCGAAAGCTACCATCTCTTCAAAGAAAAAGAGGCCCCCCCTTAATGAAAAAATTAGGGGGTTAAAGGAAGAGTTGGAGGCCTCCTTGAGGCGACAAGAACAGTTGCTGGAAGGTAGCGGTCCTTTCAAGGAGAAATTGTTAAATGGGGATCGGTTCAGGGAGATGGAGGCTGGGAGGAGAGGGGAGCCGTGCAGGGACGCAGAGGGTGAGATTGAGGAGTTGGAAGACTCCGAATCTCTAGAGTCCCAGGCAGGCCCCCAAACCTTACAGCCTGAACCGTCCCCCCCTGTGACCCCGGTAAAAGAGACAAAAACATATTTTGAGAGATACAGTGGCATTCCCTTAGAACAGGTACACTTACCATCGTCAGATGAGGCTTCAGCAATGGAGGAGGAAGAAGGCAGCGAGGAAGATGGCGGTGGGTTGTTACAAGAAATCCGGGCATTGGAATCACCTAAGGTGGACTTCCAAAACTTTGCCTTTGGGGATGATTTATTAGAAGAAAGCAGTGGCAAGAAGAGAAAAAAAAACAACAAGAAGAGGAACACAGAGAATATTCAGACACACTATGTCTATGTGTCAAATACACGCTTGGTGGGGGCTGAAAAGTCTACACCAAGCGTGTATCCCGCTAAATTCCCCGGCTCGGCATCTGAGGTGGTGTCTGAGCGGAGGAGCGGGGAGATTGAGCGCTCCAAAATGGCGCCGGACGCCATCCCTGCTTGCGGAGGCGGGGAGGAGGTGCCGGCAGAGAGAGGAGGTCGGAGGTTGCCCATTGAAAGTGGAGGGGGCGGGCCGGAACATCGGGAGGCCCCGCCCATGACTCCGTCCGCCGCTTCATCCACCGCTCCATCCGCCGCTCTGGACACAGCCCTGCCTGCCGTTCCGGTATGTAGGGTGGTGCTGGGGCGGTGCGATGAGGTTAACATCCCTCCTACACAGGGCGGTGATGGCTCTGAGTCCCCGCCTGCGGCTGCAAATGTGCGGCGGGGATCGGGGGAAGCGGCCGTGAGTAAAGCTGGAGGCGCGGCCTGGGGCGTGTCTGGAGGTGTGTCCGGGCGTCCTCCCATCGGTGCGCATGTGGGCGTGGCTGGGGAGGTGCCCGGCTGTGCTTCTGGACACGCTCCCGAAGCATTGAATGGATGTGTAGGCGCGGGGGGCAAGCGCCTACGCATAGAGGAGCCAGAGGCCGGAGCTGCCAGGAAAGATGTGTCTGTGGCGCTCCGGTCCTCTACTAGAAAAGGTTGCATTGCGCCAGAACATATGGCGATCTACATTGCCACTGGACACGCCCCCTCTGTCTCTGCCTCCTCCTCCAGCGCTGAATTAAGTGCTGGGGAGGGGGGGGAGTATGGTCATTAATGCCCAGGTTTTGAGGGCAGCGGGTGAAGGGGGGGAAGCTTGGCCAGTGGCAATGAAAAAGGCAGTGTGTATAATAATAAAATAAAAGATAATAGCAAAGCAAATAAAGTCAGGGATAATAATAAAGGTAATAAGGTGAGACCTGCTGCACCAGCTGTCCCAGCGGGGGGAGAGGGTGCATGTGTGCAGGGTGTTGGTGAGGGTGCTGCGTTGGGTCCCAAAGGTGGGATGGATGCTGGGAGTCGGCAGGCTGTCGCTGAAAAAGTGGCGGCTGCAGCTCCTGGTGTTCGCCTTCCGGAGGGATCCAACGTGGCATCTGGTACTAGTGTAGTGGGGGGGGGCCGGTTCGGTTGCCCCTCCTGCGGCCGTAACACCTGGCAGAAGTTATGCCAGTGTGGCTGCGACCGTGGGGGGGGAGGGGCTATACTCGTTGGCTTCCTCATTCCCAGGAGTCACGGTTGGTGACTTGCAACGGCGACACCTGGAGGCCCTCAAAAAGGGGGAGAGCTCTATAACAGTAGAGGGAGAGAAGGTGGACCTATCCTTATGGATAAACAGGCATGGCCTGCGAGCTTTCCGAGAGGAAAGGGGGGGCGAGACCACCTGGTCCCTGCCTACAACCGGCCCTGGGACCAGGCGGAATGTAGTTTGTCTCAAGAGCCTGCCCTACGAGAAAGAGGGTGGTGGAGCTCCTGCTTGAGATGGGCTTCAGGGTGGCTGACATCTTCGCCCTGATACATCCGTATAGTTCCAAGGAGTTCGACGTCAGCTTTGCCCGGCCGGAGGGCCTAGAGCTTTTCTGGTCTGGGTATGAGCTGGTGAAGAACTTACCGGATTGGAAGGGTTTTTTTCGCTCAGGCGATAACCCGGCAGAACAACGTCAAGAAGGTGACCGTTTTAACCCGTAACGAATCACTTTCTTGCGTTGACATTCTGACGTGGCTAAGCAGGTATGGGGACGTCCAGGGTGTACAATCCAAAAACCTGGACGAATTTGGCATTTGGTTCCGGAGCCTGGACTTTCAATGTGAAGTTAAAATGTCTAGGAAGCACGGTTTCCCACATTCCATCCTCTGCCTTCATCGGCCGGGATAGGATCCTGGTTTTCTACAGGGGGCAGCCTAAGCTCTGTCACAAGTGTGGCAGCCCTTCACACTTCAGCGCCAGCTGCCAAGTGCAGAAGTGTGTGGAGGGACAGGTCACCTTGCCGCAACTTGTGGGGAGATTAGGTGCTGTCCCCTCTCTGAGGTCAATGCGGCCCGAGCTCATGCAGGAGTGGGCCGGGAGGTCTCTTTGGCTGAGGCGGGTGCTGGCGGAGACAGTCAAGTTAAGGGGTCAGTGAAGACCAAGAGCGGTCCGTCCCGGCAGAGGCGGAGGGAGAGACGCCAGGCGGAGAGGGAACAGAAGGAACCCCACCACAATGGGGTGATGTCTGCCCCTCCCCAAGTGGCTGACTCCCGTAGTTCAGAGACCCTAGGGGACAGGGAGCTAAGTGCGGAGATCAGGAGACTAGAACGAGCCGATGAGACCCAGTCTTCACACTACGAAAGTGCAGCAGAGGGTAGTGAGACTGGGTCTAACATCAATAGAAGGAAACGGTACTCAAAAAAAAAGAGCCCGACCAAAGCAGCCAGGGAAGGCGAAACCGGCTCCCCTTTAGAGCTCTCCAACCAGTATCTCACTTTGGATGAGACCGCCGCCTCCTCTTCATCTGAGGAGGAGGTAAGAAGTGGGGTACCGGGGGCGAAGGAGGAAGGGATTTCAGGAGGCCCCGTGCCCCTCTCTGGTGAGGATGTAAGGTCCCCAGAAGAGGAGGCAAATCCGATTCCTGGAACTGAGAAAGCAAGGGGCGGTACGCTTGAGGGAGCGGTGGTGACAGATGGAATGGACACCACCGTCTCCCTCAAAAGAGGGCGTGCCGCTTTAGAGGATAGTCCCGGGAGGGGTAAGAAGGTTGGGAAGGTAGGAGGACATCTAGCTTAAACACCAAGTATGGCGGTACCCACTCAGCTGACACTGGCGACTATTAATGTCGCCAGCATTAAATCTGATGCGGCTCGTTACACAGCCTTTGATTTTTTCAGCCGAGTTGAAGCTGATGTTTTATTTTTGCAAGAGACCAGACTGTCAAACTTGGCAGAAATCCATAAAGCGAAGAGGGAGTGGAGATCTGGGCCCTCCTTCTGGTCTCTTGCGGCTGAGCCGTATAGCGGAGTGGCGGTTCTTTTCACCGTACCGGTAGAATGCCGATGGGTGGTTGAACTAGAAATGGGGAGGTGTTTGATCTTGGATATCCTCATGAAGGGACAGGAACTGCGCCTGATCAATATCTACGGGCCCCAGTCTAGGTGGGGCAGGAAATGCCTCTTTATGAGGATCAAGCCTTTCCTTTTTACGAGCCGGCAAATGGTCTTTGGTGGGGACTTTAACACTGTCATAAGGCCCCAGGATAGGGGTGGCACCAGAGACCGGCTGACTTATGATAGTGTAGCTCTAAACAGTATAGCTAGTGAGGCTCGTCTGGTGGATGTCCATATTAGGCACACCCCAGACCACAGTGGTTTCACTTTCTACAGAGGTAATAAGATTAGGTCTAGAATACATAGGTTTTTTTGAAGAAGGAGGCTACCTTCTCGCCCTTAAGGGTTGAAGAGGTAGAATTCTCCGACCACTGTCTGATTATGTTTTCTCTGAATATTTCAGAATCCCCCCAAATGGGAAGAGGTTACTGGAAGCTGAATGCGGGAATCCTGGAGGAAGCAGAGGTGAGACAATCCTTTGAGGACTTTCTTCAGAGTCAGGTAGCTTTGCTGGATCTCTGTGACACTAAGTCAGAGTGGTGGGAGGTATTCAAAGATCGGGCCGCAAAGTTCTTCCGCCAGCTCTCGAGCCTCAGGTCTCTGGACAGGTACCGCCTGTATCAGAGTCTGAGGAGGAAACTCGAAGGTCTGGTCTCGACTGGAGGTAGCCGCGAGGTTATCTCCAGAGTGAAATCTTTGCTCAAGAGGTGCCAGTATGATAGGCACACATCTTTAGTTTTTGAGAGGGACTTCAGGAGGTACCGCTCGCCCGACCCCTACAGAAACTGTAAGATGTCAGTGAAGAGTAAGTTAATAACAGGATTGGTTGATAGTACGGGATCTCTGAACAGGTCAAGATCAGGGATCCTGGAGGTCGTCAGATCCTTTAACTCGTCCCTCTTGGGAAAGAGGGATCTGGATCGGGACAAGATGTCGGCTTTCCTGGCTGAAATCACCCCTGAGTCAGAAGCTCACCTCTCTTTTAACGTTTTGGTGGAAGAGATCAGGAAGGAGGAAGTTATCCTGGCGGTGGAAGGGTTAGCTCTGAAGAAGTCGCCAGGCCCGGAAGGCTTAACATCCGAGTTTTATAAGACCTTTAAGGACTCTTTATGTCCCCTCTTGACCGAGGTATTCAATGAGTGTCTATCCTCGGGCACTCTGCCTCGGTCAATGAGGAGGTCAGCCCTGATCCTTCTATCAAAGGGTAAAGATCCGAGCCGTATTGAGAACTGGCGTCCCATAGCACTTCTCAATACGGACAGAAAGATTCTGGCCAAGATACTGTTTAACAGGCTGGTGAAATTTGCGCCTCAACTCCTTTCGGAGGCTCAGCATTGCTCGGTTCCAGGCCGCAGCACTTTTAGTGCTGTACTCTGTGTCCGAGAGGCAGTGGAACAGAGTAGAGCAGGCCACTGGAGGGGGTACATGCTGTCCTTAGATCAAGCAAAGGCGTTTGATCGGGTGAACCACGAGTACCTCTGGTCGGTCCTTTTGAAGTATGGCCTGCCGGGGGGGTTTGTCGATTGGTTAAAGATCTTGTATGCGGGGGCAGAGAGTTTCCCACTTGTGAACGGTTGGTCTGGCTGCCCCTTTGAGGTTGGGTCCGGCGTTCGCCAGGGTTGTCCTTTGAGCCCACTTTTATACGTGTTCGCGATTGATCCCTTTCTTAAGAGGGTCAGTCATGGACCGTTGGCGGGAGTCGGGATGGATCTGGCGGCGCCGGAAGCCACTCTGGGGACAGTAGCGTATGCTGACGATGTCACCATTTTCGTGTCCTCGAAAGGGGAGGCGGAATATGTGATGTCTGAGGTGGATCGCTACTCGGAAGCATCCGGGTCCATGATCAACCGGGATAAGTGTCAGAGTCTCTGGCTGGGAGGGGGTGATCCAGCTTTTGAGCTCCCGGACAGGCCCCAGTCGTCAGCCAATGTCCTAGGCATCCATTTCGGTCATGGGGATTATCCCACTCAAAATTGGGACGACAGGCTTAAGATCGCCGCTCAGAAGGTCGACCAGTGGAAGGGCTGGTCTTTGACCCTCAGGGAAAGGGTGCACCTGATCAAGGCTTTCCTGCTCCCTCTGCTTATCTATTTGGGCAGTGTGTGTATCTTGCCAGATCCTCTCTGGACTCGGGTTTACAGTCTGTACTTCCAGCTCTTATGGGGGAATAGACTGAACCTGATCAAGAGGGAGGTGACTTACCGCACAAGGAGATTAGGGGGGTTATCTATGGTCAACCCCGTGGTGTTTCTTGTAAACACATTTGTTAAAGTAAATCTGGCGAACCTCTGGATGGAGAGGGCTTCTCCGTGGGTAGTCTCCTGCCGGGGGTGGTTTCGGCCTTTCTTCCAGGAATGGGAGACAGGAGGGCAAGTGAAGGACTTGCGTACGCCACACGGATATCTTCCGGCTTACGTCACCCCGATTCTGAAGGTAATCCGCCGGTGGGGTTTGGAGGTAGGGGAAATCAGGACTCTGTCAAGGAGGTCCCTTGACGAGAGGGTCTTGTTGTCCCACTTCCAGAAGCCCCTGGCCCTCAAGGATTGCCCAAGCCGGGATCTAGACAAGGGGTTACAGTTGCTAAATTCTGCAAGGATCCCCTTGAAGTTTTGGGACTTGGCTTGGCGCTGCTTTCACGGGAGGCTGTATGTAAGGGACAATCTGAAGTACAGGAACTCTGATGAAAGGGGTTGTCCCCGGAAGGAGTGCGGCTCCATACTGGAAAGTATGGAGCACTTCCTGCTCCAGTGTCCCTTTAATACAGAGGTGTACAAACGGGTGGGAGCTTCCATTGGCTGGCCTAGGCTAGCCAGCCTCTCCTATGCGGAGTGGGCCTATGGAGTACTCAGAGACCTGGGCAGAAGGGACCTGTGCACATGTTTTTTAGTTAGCATAGCGGTTAGGTACTACACGTGGAACGCACGGTGTTTAGTTTCAACAAGGCAGAAAGTCCTCCCAGTGGATGAGGTGTGTAGGAACATTCTGGGGGACCTGGTGAAGGTACGTTCTCTCGAGTACGAAAGACTGGGTACCAGCAGGGCCTCTCTCCTCTGGAGAGGTTTTGCTTTAAGTGTACCATAGCCTAGTAGTACTCTTCCTGGTGGTGGGCTGATACTCTCACCCTAGATTTTTGTTTTGGATAAAGTGTATGGTTTTTGAAAGGCTTGCAAAGGCTGAACTTGGTCCTTCGGGAGTGGTTATGTGTGGTTATAGTAATGTTTATTGTATGTTTATTGTATGGTATATTGTATATATTGTGTATATTATGTTGAAGGATAGGGTAAGCGGGGGTTAGTTAGTTAGGTTGGGTGGGTTAGGGTGAGGGGGGACACTTACAAAGTGTGGGGAGGCCTACATCCAGTCCTGGACTACGCGGACATGGGAGGACATTTGGCGAGGGCTGGATGTGGGTGGTGGAGGTAGGGCTGGCCTCGGACTATGCGGACATGCAGAGGACATGAGGCGGAAGTCAGTCCTGGGGGTTTTAGTTTTAGTTTAGGATAGGGAATGGCTAGGGACAGGTTAGGTTAGGGTAAGTTTGTAGTTTGTAGTGTTGTTTATATATATATATATATATATATATATATATATATATAAAATAATAAAAAATTATAAAAAAAAATATATATATATATATATATATATATATATTTGTGTTCGGACAGGCTAACAGAAAGCTTGCCCTACCACGACCCCCTTACAATAATAAGCAGTAGAATTATGCCATAACTGCTGTCGTAAAAGTAGCCTAAAGTGGACCACCTTAGTAGTCTGAGAATTGAAAAAGGGGGAATGGGTGGGTGGGTGAAAAGCAACGAGCCGCGCGACGTGGGCTATGGGGGTGAGCCTTATATGCCGTGAGAGGGAGCCTCCCCTCACACAAATACGGCAATACCTTAGCCTTAATACTTGTGTTCGGACAGGCTAACAGAAAGCGTGCCCTACCACGACCCCCTTACAATAATAAGCAGTAGAATTATGCCGTAACTGCTGTCGTAAAAGTAGCCTAAAGTGGCCAAAAAGTACAAACGTTAGTGTAGTTAGCGCTTTAATGAACACGTATTATGACAACAGATTACGAAAGGCAACAGACATTTCATGACATGGGTCTGGAATGTACGTAAGGTACGACGAGGACTTCCATCTCCCTAGTTTCCTGATGACATGGACCGGGACATCGTTCTTGGAGGCGCCGATACGAAATGAGTGACCCGTGATGCTAGCTGGGTTAACATTGATATTGACAAGTAGTGCCCTAACGTACTTCAGGAAAACCTGAATGCTGAGAGGTGTGCCGTTGTGAAGCAGCAATGGCGAGTCTGGTAACGACGTACGTATATGAAGTAACCATTGGTTTAGGACTCCGACTGGACACCACTGATTACCGGTGGGAAAATACCTGACACGTACCATCTCCCCCGGACGAGCGGCTTTAGACTGTTCTAAATTAAGCAAGAACCCTGAACTATCTGGAATTAGATCTTTCTTACGAAGAAACTTTGTGGAAGTGGCTGTGCACGTAAATTCCCCGGGTCTTAAGAAGCCGAAAAATGACAGGTATAATGCCGTTTCTACTAGTCTACTAGTCTCTAGACCAAAGGGGCAGTTACGTAGCATGTCAGAGACTGCCCTAAACATGGGACCTGTGAATGGCTGACGGCCCGTGGTTTTCTGTATACCTCGTAACATAGCCTTAATGGGATAGGCAGAAAACAAGGAAGGCTGCTCCGGGTGAGCCAGATAACAGTAATGCTGGATTCCTGCTAAATATAGCTTGATTGTGTTGTAAGCTAACTTCAAATTTGAGTGGCAAAACCCGATAAAAGCCATTAGGTAGGTTATGTGTCCCATATCTAGTGGTGGATGCGAGACTCTGAACTTGTTAAATAACAACCAGGCTGTCTTGTACAACTTCAATGTATTTACAGAGAGGGACTGTTCCACCAGGGATCTGGCAGTGAGGAGTAGTGGTGCTACTGCATGACTAGCAGGTTGTGCTGCGGGATCGTAGTTGGTAGCGGATCTGCCCCTGGGGAAACCTGTAAAAAGAATGGAACATTAAGCCTGGATAGAGCGTCTGCAGCAAGATTCCTCTGTCCTTGAATATGCGTGCAAACAAAATTGAACCTATGCTGTAACGACAACCACACAAACCTCCTCAGAAATGCCATAATTTCTCTGGACCCAGACCTGCCCTTCATCATGATGTCCACCAGTGCTGCATTATCTGTTAAAAACAACACGGTCTGATTACCCCACAGACTACCCCACGTATGAGCTGCTGCCACTATAGGATATATCTCAAAAAGGGTGGATGACTGTAGAAAGCCTGGAATAGCTAAAACCTCAGGCGGCCAAGGACTGGCCATCCAATGTTTCTTGTAAATGGCCGCGAACCCGGTAGAAGAAGCTGCGTCTGTGTGGACAATCGGGGAATGACTGGATACAGAGAGGACAAAAAATGACACGCCGTTCCACTGTGCCAAAAATTCATCCCACATCATGAGATCTGCTAAAGCATCCTGATCTAACCTAAGTGTGCTATCCTGATCCGGGGCTATGGGTAGAAGCTTCAGCAACCTGGATATGAATGATCTACCTTGTGGTATTATCCTCATTGCAAAGTTCAACATACCAAGTAGACTCTGGAGATCTGTTTTAGTGGTGACTCTAACACGTGCAAGTTTGTGTACTACTTCTCTGATCCTGGTTAACTTGTCGTGAGGCAGACTTGCTTGCATGCTAACTGTGTCCAAGCAAATGCCTAGAAAAGTAATGATATTACCAGGACCCTCTACTTTATTGGGGGCTACGGGGACTTTAAGGTCTTCAAAAACTCCTCTCAACACCGTGAGATCTCGTGGGACCTGTGTGGGTGGCTCGATTAACAGGAAATCGTCCAAGTAGTGGATTACGTGATGCACCCGAAAAACATTCACTAGTACCCAATGCAAGCCTTGGGCAAACTGATCAAAAAGCCAGTGTCACGGCTGAGGATGGGGGAAATCCTCAGCCGTGCAATGTCAGTTGATGTTTTGGCTGCTCGGCCAGGACAACAGGATTAGGGAGCAGGTCACCTCCTAAAGCGTCCCTAACCTGGCCCTAACTCCTAGCTGCATGAGCCGACCTTTAAGGTAGGAGGACCCATGCTCCGGAACCTCGGATCCCTAACTCACCCTCCGACCGGTCCCTGGACTAGGAGTCAAGGTAAGACGGCCTGTTCCTACTGTAAACGGAGGAACAGGGGTCTCACTGGCCAAGCTGCAAGAAAAAGGGGAACACAAACAAACTTACGGATATGGCAGGTGAACTATCCGAGTTCCACCTACCTGCCACAGCCCTGCTGACTGGATCCCTGTGCAAACAGGAATCCAGATCCATAAGCTGCACTAAACAACATAGGACAGGAAAACATCAAATAGACATCACACATAAACTTAACATAAACTAAAATGTGACATATGGTTTATGAACCACAAGGGTGGCTCTCACTGGCAGTTGGTAAACACAGGAGGCTGCTATCAGCTAAGCATGGCTGAAGCAACCTACTGAGCTCTGCCAAACACCAAGGCTATATAGGCCTAAGAGGCCACACCCAACGGTCAGACACACCCAGTGACATCACACACACTGGGAAGGGAGTTAACCCTTCCAGAACCACAGGAAAGGGAAAACACCAACTTAAAGGGAAAGTGACCGACACAACAAACACACTGTGGTTGTTGCCGCAGGCAACGACATGGGTGGCAACCGTGTCCTGGGAGTCAGCCCCAAGGCCGGGACACTGCCACCACATGTACACAACGACAAACGTTGCCACGGGCAACCACAGTGCAGGAAAGGTGTCCGTGCACACCACACACTACACAGAGTGCACACAGACAAACGACAGTGCATACATACACGCAAACTCCAAGGGAACCGCACACAAAGCTGTTGTCCGCGGCAACCGCACCTGAGGCTAACAACATTATGCCTCCAGCTGCGGTTGACACTACAACCCAAACCGCGGGCAACTGTATGCGGCTCCCAAGGAGTCACGGCCAAAACCGTGGCCGTGACAGCCAGAGACTCGACTTAGCGCCAAAAGTCAGTTTGTTCGCAAAATAATACTGCCCTTGCCACTTAATGCCATGCCACTGCCACAGCTGAGGTTTAAGGGGTAACAACTTAAAAGCATCCGTGATATCGGCTTTTGACAACCAGGTTCCCTTGCCTAGTGACAGAATGACCTGTATGGCTTCATCTATGGAAGAATATTTCATAGAAACTTCCTCAGAGGGTATCAGTGAGTTCAAACTTGGAATGGAGAGTGAATGAGGAGCTGACAAATCGTAAATTACCCTTTTTTTATTGGAAAATTTCCCTGTGACAACACCTATGGGGTTGACCCTCCAACAATCATATGGGGACTGTGCCATTGGACCTATCAAATATCCCTTCTCTAACTCGACAGCTAGTAAGTGTGAAATGGAGACCGGGTCTCTGCTGGCTGACAACAGGTTTTTGCATTCATATGTAACCTGCGGCAGCGCCACCAAACCAGTGTGGAAGCCATGCCGAAGACCATCGATCAGAAACTGTACCCAACTCTGGATGATCTAGTAAATATATGGCCAGCAAATCCGTATCTACCACGCTTAGTCATGCTGAATGTTGCCCTTTCTGGGGGCACACGGTGACAGAATGAGCCCTGAAACAAAGGGTACACAAGTGCAGCAGCCTACAATGATTATAAAAACAACCTGCGGCGTTAAAGTTGTTACATATCTGTGTTTTCCCATTTATTTAATGGGGCGCGCTAACTTGTCTATGCCTGTTGTAAGCCTGGCAAACGGAGGTTGGGGAGTATGGCTAGCTTGTGCTCGTTCTGGCCTGGCACTAGCACACCAATCTGTAGCATGTGCATAAGAGCCGCAGCTACTACACGCCGGGGCTTTGAGACCTGCAAAATGCCGGCAAAACAGCTCGGTATCGACTATGGACCAGTCAACGGTATGCTGAAATTGCCTCTGCGCAGCTGCAGCTTTGGCTGAAAAAGATCTGTGATATTCATAAAACGCCGTACCGCCATATTTGTTGGCTAAATCCACAACTTTGTATAAATACAGATCCAGCTCCTCTCTTCTATTAGGACTCACTGAACACACTACATCTCTAAATAAGCTAAATGCAAGTACGAACTCTGCTACGGTGAGTTTCCTGTTAAGCCTGACATCTCTGGACTTCAGGATCACTGAAACCTCCCCACACGCTATGGTCTTATTATCCGGCATTTCGTGCGTGGCTACGAGCAAGGAAGCTAAGTTGACGTCCTTACCATCTAATATGTCTTGACGCACATTGGCTGGAATGAAATGACATGGTGCTATATTAAGAGGGTTGACCTGGGAGCCAACAATTGAAGACTGGGTGAGTAACTGCACGGTAGTATTCGGGCCAACCGCATTTGAAGTAGAGGCCGTATTTTCCATCGCCTCTAATCTGGTCTGAAAGCGGGACAGAGAAGATGCCATCGTATTGACTACAGCGTGAAGTTGTGACAAGGAATTTTGTATCGTGTTCGTGGACACCGAGTCCTCCCCTGAAGCAGGGGGTTCTGAGAACAGCAACCTGTAAAGTTCCGCTTTCCTAGAGGTCGCTGGAAAAGGAATTCCTCTCCTTAACAGTTCTGCCGTGAGCCTCGGCACAGTCCAGGATCTGAGAGCTGGAACCGCCTCTCTTTCGGATTGGGTATCTTCATTACTGTGAGATGCGACACTCTCTTCCACATGAGATTGCTGAGACATCCTAACTAAAAGAAACTGTGGTTACCTATGGGTACCGACTCTCGTGCTCCCAATACCAGTGTCACCGGACACGTGACACCTGAGCCTGCTAACATGATGCTGTGCTGCCCAGTGAAGCGGGCATCGTACTCCTGAACCTGTTGACACACCCACGGTTTACCCAAAGAGATATAATTACCTCGTGTCCTGTAGTCGTGACAGGATTTATAACGAGTCTGTAGTCGTGAGAGACTCCGAGCATCTGTAGTCGTGACAGACTATCGAGCGTCTGTAGTCGTGACAGACTATCGAGCGTCTGTAGTCGTGACAGACTATCGAGCGTCTGTAGTCGTGACAGACTATCGAGCGTCTGTAGTCGTGACAGACTATCGAGCGTCTGTAGTCGTGACAGACTATCGAGCGTCTGTAGTCGTGACAGACTATCGAGCGTCTGTAGTCGTGACAGACTATCGAGCGTCTGTAGTCGTGACAGACTATCGAGCGTCTGTAGTCGTGACAGACTATCGAGCGTCTGTAGTCGTGACAGACTATCGAGCGTCTGTAGTCGTGACAGACTATCGAGCGTCTGTAGTCGTGACAGACTTCTGAGCGTCTGCAGTCGTGATGGATTTGAGCGTCTGTGAATACAGGCGCCTGCAATCGGCACAGGCCTTGAGCATCTGTAGACGTGACAGACCCCGTGCCCGCACCAGTGACAGACCACGCATGCCTATTGGTAACAAGCCACGAGCATCTGTACTGGTGACAGACCACGAACGTCAGTACCCGTAACAAACGACACAAAGGCTGCCGTGACAGGACCTTAGTGCCCTACGGCCATGACAAACGATGAAAGGAAATATATGTCTTCCCCTTTTTTTTTTTTTTTTCCAGGAGTAGAATACCCTGCATAGAATGTGCCACACCCCCGTGCTACTAGACCGTGACACAAACCCCTGCCCCCGAGAAGGACCCCGTGTCACCTACCTGAACCAATGCGGATACGCCCTACTGCTGTGGGTTGAAGGGAAAAAAGGGGAGAAAGGAAACTCAACATATTGCATCACCTCTACCTCCTCTTTCCCCCCTTTTTTTTTAATTTTTTATTTTTACCTGCCGGAAACAAAGTGCCAGGAGAATACGTAGTGGCAATATGTGCTGTGGGATGATGATCCTACTGACCTGTAAAAGATACTGCGGTTACCACCTAGAACCCTGATAGGGTAAACTCTTATGAGCCATGTTTTTAGAGTTTAGATGTGCAACCATTATATGTTTATCTTGCGCTGACTGAAGATAAGAAAACTACTATGTGTGTGCTAATGAGAAGCCACAATGTAGTGCGCTATGGGCTGCTGCCTGCAGTAACTACACGCCTAGTAGTTTTATTACGCAGTGTCCATGAGCCGGACCAGGCAATGTGCCCTGAAGACCTTGACTGAGGGCACTGAAGTGTACCGCCAGACTGCCCTGCCAAGGATCACCGTAACTGCGGCCCCCGCCGAAGGGACCATGAACTGCCAGCACACGAGCACCGTACTCAGATGCCGACCAGTGAGGCACACGTGGCGGCGGCACATGCCCCAGAACGTAAGACACGCCCCTACCATGCCCATGGATGCGACCGTAGCTGCACCGGCTGTGACTGAACAGCTGCCGAGTGAGTGACGTGGCCAGTGACCGCCGCGCACATGTTGTAAGTCAGTGCCATTCTTTGCCATGTACCGGCGTCTAACGCCTACCCCCCCCCCCCCCCAACCTTATCACCTTAGTCAGATGCTTGCAGCCGGAGAACCAGAGCTGACGTTGAGACTCTGATCGCGCTTTGCCACGTGACGTCTGTAACCGCTGCCGAAGGTGCCGACCCGGAAGTGAACCTCGCCGGAAAAGCAACGAGCCGCGTGACGTGGGCTATGGGTGTGAGCCTTATATGCCGTGAGAGGGAGCCTCCCCTCACACAAATACGGCAATACCTTAGCCTTAATACATATATATATATATATATATATATATATATATATATTTGTGGTCAAGGCTACGGCCGAGCTCGTGCCTGAACGTGCCGAACCTGACAGAGGTAAACCACCATGCCTACCTGATATGGCTGGAGAGGTGCCCTTAGCCATGCCGCGGGTAAGCCTAAAAGGGGGCATACCCTGAGGAGTATGAAAGAGAAAAGGGAAGGGTGGGTGGGGCACCAGAAAACGCACGCAAAAGGGGAGAGGGCGTGCCTCCTTTTAAGGGCGCCTACGGCCCTCCCACAAATGCAGGCTGACATGTCAGCCTTAAACTACTTGTGGTCAAGGCTACGGCCGAGCTCGTGCCTGAACGTGCTGAACCTGACAGAGGAAAACCACCATGCCTACCTGATATGGCTGGAGAGGTGCCCTTAGCCATGCCGCGGGTAAGCCTAAAAGGGGGCAAAAAGACAAACAGGTAGGGAGGAAAAAACCTTTATTGGCAGTGAAGCGAGTTACAAAACAAACCTGTGGAAAGCCTGGGATATCTCGACCTGGGGGTTAGGTATGTATCGTGTGAAGCATGAGGAGCGCCAGCGACCCATTTTTCAGATGATGTGACCGGGGACGTTGTGTTTTGACGCTGCGGAAGCAGCTCCAATGCGAAATGAGTGCCCTGAAATGGCCTTGGGGTCGAAACCCAAGCCCATTGCCAGAGTGCGGACGTGTGAGATGAACTGCGAAGCTGTGAGGGCTGCGGCCTGAAACGGGAGCAATGGTTGATCAGGAGCGGAGTCCCCCAGAGCCGACAGCAGACTCTTGAGTACCTGGACCGGGCACCATGCGTTGGCAGAAGGGAAGAAATCCACCTCCACTGGTGGACCTACCTGCAAGGTTTTGGAAGTGAGGAGGTGCAGGGAGAAATGGTCGTGGTGCCAGACTAGCTGACCCCTGGTGAGACCCTTGGACCTAGCTGAAGTGCGGGTGAATTCGCCGGGTCTTAAGAACCCATAGAAACTAAGGTACATGGCGGCCTTGATGACTGTGCTGGGAAGGAGCCCAAAAGGAAGACTATCTAGGGAGGTTGAGAGTTTCCTAAATAGTTCCCCAGATATGGGCTGCCTGCTCGGGATAGCTGCGTGACTACTTTTCTGAACCCCCCTAAGGGTTGCCCTGACTGCTTGGGATAGAAAAACCGACCTGCTTTCGGGGTCTTCCAACATGGAAAAATGTTGGACTCCGGCCAAATACAATTTAATGGTATTGAAGGACAGCTTGAGATCGAAATGACAGAAGGCTATGAAAGCTGTGATATACGTGGTTTTGTTGGTGTCTTGACTTGGGTGTAGGCCCCTGAACCTGTTGAACGTGTTCCAGGCGGTCCTGTAGTTCCTGGCAGTGTTGTGAGACAAAGACTTCTGCATCAATGTTTTTGCTGAATTAATAAAAAGGTTTAATCCAACACTAGAAATTGGTACGTCGGAGGAGGTAGCCCCACACGGTCTGCCTCTGGCATGACCTGAAAGAAAGTTTCGTAATTAAAACGAGATAGGGCATCTGCGGCCACATTGTGAACCCCCTGGATATGCCTGCATGCCACGTGAAAATTGTACACCAGCGAGAGCCAGACCAGCCTGCGGACAAATGACATTATCTGGGGTGACTGAGACCTGCCCTTGGTGATAATGTCCACCACTGTTTGATTATCAGTGATGAACGCCACAGAAGAATTGGCCCACTGGCTGCCCCACACCTGGGCTGCCGCCACGACTGGGTGGAATTCCAGCAACGGGGATGACTGCAAAGCGCCTCTGGCTGTTGATACCTCGGGTGGCCAAGGGCCCGCGAACCATTGGTTCCCACAGATCGCCGCGAACCCCCCGGAGGCGGCGGCGTCCGAGAAAATCAAAGTGGACTCCGGGCCTACCCGAGGAACAAACAAAGAGACTCCGTTCCAAGAGGCCAGGAAGTTCTCCCACATGGCCAGGTCGGCCATGGCTTGGGCGTCTAAGGTGACGAGACTGTCTTGCTCTGGGGCTGAGGGGAGTAATTGGAGAAGCCTGGACATGAAGGCCCTGCCCTGGGGCATGACTTTGGTGACAAAGTTGAGCATGCCTAAAAGGGACTGTAACTCGACCTTGGTGCATGTCCTGCAGCCTGCCGCTGTTGAGATGGCTTCCTTGATATTTGCCAACTTCTCGGCTGGAAGCCTGGCCTCCATCTTCCCTGTGTCTAGAATTATGCCCAGGAAGGTGATTACCGTGGCGGGCCCTTCGGTTTTTGAAGCTGCCACCGGAACGTTGAGTCGGCCGAACAGTTGCAGCAGAGCCTGGAGTTTACAAGGCTGGCGGTCTGGGCTTTCGATGATGAGAAAATCATCCAAGTAGTGGATGGTCATAGGGCAATCGCAATGGTTGACCAGGATCCAATGCAATGCCTGAGCGAACTGGTCGAACAGCCAGGGACTGCTCTTGGACCCGAACGTCAGGCGATTGGCAAAGAAGTACTGATCTTGCCACTTGATGCCGTAGAACCTCCAGAGCCGTGGATGAATGGGCAGCAACTT
The DNA here is from genome assembly GCF_905171765.1 of Bufo bufo. NCBI lineage: Eukaryota > Metazoa > Chordata > Amphibia > Anura > Bufonidae > Bufo > Bufo bufo. The sequence goes on along the minus strand of NC_053395.1, from coordinate 117,003,629 downwards.
AAAGGCGTCGGCGATATCTGCCTTTGCCAACCAAGCCCCCCGACCTACTTGGAGGATCAGTTGTATGGCCTCGTCTATGGTGGCGTAGCTCATGGAGAACTCCTCGGATGGCACTAAGGAGTTAAGACTGGGTACGCTGGAGCCATGAGGCGCCGACAAGTCATAGATTAGACGTTTTTTATTTGTGAACTGCTTGGTCACAATACCAATGGGGTTGATCCTCCAGAGGTCGAATGGAATGAAGGGGAAGGGGCCGATGAGAAACCCCTTCTCCAACTCTGACTTGATCAGAGTCCCCACCGGCTCGGGGTCCCTGCTTGCTGACAGCAGATTGGGCCCTTCCCAGGAAGTTTGTGGGAGAGCTACCAGCCCCGTGTGGAACCCAGTGGTGAACCCGGAAACCAAGAACTGCACCCAATGCGGGCTGTGATGCTTGCGCAACAGGGACTCTAACAAGACCACGTTGACCCCGCTTAGTCAGGATGGCCTTGCTCTTTGTGGACACGCTGTCTGCGGGTGAGCCCTGAAACAGCCTGCGCAGACGTGGAGAGCCCTGCACTTATTATAATAACAAGCCTCCTGGTTTAAATTATTGCAGACCTGGCTGTTGCCCAGGAAAACTATTGGCCGGCCTAGCTTATCCGTGGTTGCGCCAGGTCGTTGGAGGGACCCGGAGCTACTACGGAGGGATCTGCCCTGAGAAGTGGAGGGACCTGAGTTGGGGCACCAATCCGATGAGTGAGTAATGGACTGGCATGACGCACATGCCGGGGCCCTGAGGCACGCGAAATGTCGGCAAAAAAGCTCCATGTCCATGACCGCCCAGTTCGTGAGGTGCTGGAATTGGACCAGTGAGGCGGCGGCTTTTGCTGAAAAGGAGCGATGATAGTCGTAGAAAGCCTGCCCACCGTACTTGTGGCCCAAGTCCGTGACCCTGTAGAGGTATGTATCCAACTCTTCCCGCCTCTCAGGGTGGACGGAGCAGATGACGTCCCTGAATAAGCTAAACGCCAGGACAAACTCTGTGGTGGTTAGCTTCCTGTTGAGGCGGGGGTCCCTCGCTTTGAGGACGATGGACATGTCGCCGCAAGCAATGGTCTTGCTCTCTACTGTGTCATGGGTTGCTATCAAGATGGACGCCAGATTGACGTCCTTGCCCTCTAAAATGTCCTTCTTGATGTTGCTGGGGATGAAGTGGGCTGGAGCTACCTCGGGTGCGCAAAGGACCCTACCTGGGGGAACCAACCCTGCCGTGGGGGCAACCGGCAATGGAGAGGCGGCACGCTCGGATGTCAGTCCCTGATGAGACTCAACGGCCAGGAGTCTGGACTGCACGTCTGAGACTGAGGAGGCAATAGTGTTCATCATGGCATGCAGTTGTGTCAGAGACACTTGCAAAGTGGACATGGAGACTTGCTCCAAGTCCGGGGCTGCTGGCTCCGCCGTGAGTAGCCTGAACAGTTCGGCTTTCCGGGCGGAAGCGGGGTGTTGGATCCCTCTTCTGTTGAGCTCCGCGATTAACTTAGCGATCGTCCAACTCCTCAGTGATGAGGAGCTGGGCCGCTCGGATGCGGGTGTCTCCGGGATGGACAGGGCTTCCTCGATGTTAGAAACCTGCGACATATCGTGGCTGTGAGGTGATAAACAAAAAGTTAACAGCTGAGCTGGAGGCCCCGCATGACAGAAGGACGACACCCGAGCCGTGAATGGTGATGAAGAGAGAACTGGGGCGGGCGAGTGCCTAGAGCTATGAAGGGGGTACTACTGTGGAAGACCTTACCAGCCTAAAGAGTGAAAACAAGACGTAAGCGCTACGAGGACGTGGCTATCGACAGGGGTTTATACACATGGAAAGAACACCAAACCTGGGGTCGTACCGTAGAAAATAATATTTGATCGAACCTGGAAAACAATGATAGCGACAAAGAATAGTGATTAACCGCATGAACCTGACCTGTAACCGGTAATGGAAAACGTAAAACCGGCAGCGTAACGGGAAATAAAACATGAGAGAAACGTAAGCCTGACAACGTGACAGGCAACAGACTGGGTACAGTAGATACGTAAGCCTGAAGCGTAACAGGCGATAATTTAAGAAAAAACGTAAGCCTGAAGCGTGATAGGCAGCATGACATATTTTAGAACGTGAGCCGAAGATGGAACCGGCAAGAGAAATGGAAAAACGTAAGCCCGAAGACGTGACTGGCAACAGACATGATATAGTGGAAACGTAAGCCAGAAACGTGACTGACGACAGAAAGAGAAAATACGTAAGCCTGAAACGTAACAGGCAGCAGACATGCTATATCAGAAACGTAACTGGCAACAGAAAAGAACACAACATGTAAGCCTGAAGCGGAACAGACAACAGACATGATGATTGCTTTTTTTTTTTTTTAAAGTGTCCCTGAAACCGGCTCTGACGGCAACTGAAATGTAAGCCTGAAGCGTGACCGGCAACCAATATGGTATGAGAAAACGTAAGCCCGTAGCGTCATGGGCAATATGATAACAAGTAATACGTGAGCCTAACACGGAACAGGCCCCATACATGGTGAGCATGATATGACATAGAAAAATAAGTATTTACCGAACAACGTCCGTAGATGTGGTAGAGCAGAATGGCGGTGTTTGCAGCGGGTGGAACTGTTGAGAACCTTTGGCAGACGATGGATGGCTAGCACGGCAGAGTACCCAGAGTCTGCAACAATAACCAGTAGCATGAGGGGGGGGGGGGGGGGGGGTGGCCCCTGCTTGCGCCATTTACTCGACCCTTAACCCAGGGAACTGTATGTCCCTGTGAACTAACGAAACTGCGTTTGTGGGAGCTGACGTGGAAGGTAGCGAAACCGCTGCCGTGGGGTGTGGAGGGTTAACTTGGTCTGCGGCTCAAGATGACAGGGGAGGGCACATAGGAGCCATGCGGCGTACTATGACCCTGGAAATCAGCTAGGATTGTATGTGACTGGTGAGAGCCTGTAATGGGGCTTATTCACATAAGCCCGTGCGTGTGAAACCCCTGTTTTTTTTTTTTTTTTTTTTTTTTTAAAACTTTATTGATGGTGAACAGCAGCCGGCCGCCGGCCAGCAGCTGCGTCGGAGAGAAGCGGCACCCCTGGGTCTGGATGGACCCGCCGGTGGGGAGAGGACCTGGACCAGCAAGAAAAGGGGGGCGAGCTGCTGCGGCGGCCGGAGCCGGGAAAGAGAGCCCGACAACAGAGGCAGGCCGGGACGCAGGCTCCGTCGTCAAGGCAACGGAGGCGCTGCCCGGCGTCCCACGTGATCGGCCCAGGCCGGCCCCTGAGCGAGGACGTGCCGGCCGTATCACCCGGGGTGCAAGGTGGGTGGCGAGCGTACCGGGCAGGGGGGGAGAAACACGCCGGAGAGGGGTACGGGAGGACAGTGAACTTACCCAGACAGCTGAGCGAAGAGCGTTGGAGGGGAACCCTCAGCAAACTTACCTGCCCAGCAGCACAGCAGGACGGGGCGTGACGTCAAAGGCGGGAAATGCACCAGAAAACGCACGCAAAAGGGGAGAGGGCGTGCCTCCTTTTAAGGGCGCCTACGCCCCTCCCACAAATGCAGGCTGACATGTCAGCCTTAAACTACATATATATATATATATATATATATATATATTTATTTATTTTTTTGCTTAGGGGCAAGTTGCCTGGAGTTGAGTTACGGCGAAGTAGCCATATTTTCGTTTGAGTTTGATTTTATTCTGTGTTTTATTTCAATTTCTTTGGGTTAGGTTATTTCGGCCGAACCGGCTGGGTAAGTTTTATTTATTTTAGGTTATTTATTGTAGGTTATTTATTGTAGATTGTAGGTTTGTAGTTTTATGTGTAGGTATCAATGTGTGTGTGTGAATGTGGCTGGGGCAGCTGGAATGCTGTCTATGTTTAAGTTTTGTTTGTCTGTACTTGTAATTATTTATGTAACGTTTTGTAATTTTATAATAAAAAAAGAGTTCCCATAACAGAGATTCAGGCTTCATGTCAGCAGAGAATCATGCTTCACGTCACCCAACACTGGAACAGTCCATTGTCATATATTTAGGCCCCGGCACCCAGGCAGAGGAGAGAGGTCCCATAACAGAGATTCAGGCTTCATGTCAGCAGAGAATCAGTCTTCATGTCATAGCAGAGAATCATGTTTCACGTCACCCAACACTGGAACAGGCCACTGTCAGATATTTTTAGGCCCCGTCACCCAGACAGAGGAGAGGTTCATTCAACTTCGGGTTGCCCCGCAATATAATGGTAAAATGAAAATAAAAATAGGATTAAATGAGGAAGTGCCCTGGAGTACAATAATATATTGTTAAGGGGAGGTAGTTAATGTCTAATCTGCACAAGGGATGGACAGGTCCTGTGGGATCCATGCCTGGTTCATTTTTATGAACATCCGCTTGTCCACATTGGCTGTAGACAGGCGGCTGCGTTTGTCTGTAATAACGCCCCCTGCCGTGCTGAATACACGTTCAGACAAAACGCTGGCCGCCGGGCAGGCCAGCACCTCCAAGGCATAAAAGGCTAGCTCTGGCCACGTGGACAATTTGGAGACCCAGAAGTTGAATGGGGCCGAACCATCAGTCAGTACGTGGAGGGGTGTGCACACATACTGTTCCACCATGTTAGTGAAATGTTGCCTCCTGCTAACACGTTCCGTATCAGGTGGTGGTGCAGTTAGCTGTGGCGTGGTGACAAAACTTTTCCACATCTCTGCCATGCTAACCCTGCCCTCAGAGGAGCTGGCCGTGACACAGCTGCGTTGGCGACCTCTTGCTCCTCCTCTGCCTTCGCCTTGGGCTTCCACTTGTTCCTCTGTGACATTTGGGAATGCTCTCAGTAGCGCGTCTACCAATGTGCACTTGTACTCGCGCATCTTCCTATCACGCTCCAGTGCAGGAAGTAAGGTGGGCACATTGTCTTTGTACCGGGGATCCAGCAGGGTGGCAACCCAGTAGTCCGCACACGTTAAAATGTGGGCAACTCTGCTGTCGTTGCGCAGGCACTGCAGCATGTAGTCACTCATGTGTGCCAGGCTGCCCAGAGGTAAGGACAAGCTGTCCTCTGTGGGAGGCGTATCGTCATCGTCCTGCGTTTCCCCCCAGCCACGCACCAGTGATGGGCCCGAGCTGCGTTGGGTGCCACGCCGCTGTGAACATGCTTCATCCTCATCCTCCTCCACCTCCTCTTTGTCCTCCTCGTCCTCCAGTAGTGGGCCCTGGTTGGCCACATTTGTTCCTGGCCTCTGCTGTTGCAAAAAACCTCCCTCTGAGTCACTTCTAAGAGACTGGCCTGAAAGTGCTAAAAATGACCCCTCTTCCTCCTCCTCCTCCTCCTGGGCCACCTCCTCTTCCATCATCGCCCTAAGTGTTTTCTCAAGGAGACATAGAAGTGGTATTGTAACGCTGATAATGGCGTCATCGCCACTGGCCATGTTGGTGGAGTACTCGAAACAGCGCAACAGGGCACACAGGTCTCGCATGGAGGCCCAGTCATTGGTGGTGAAGTGGTGCTGTTCCGCAGTGCGACTGACCCATGCGTGCTGCAGCTGAAACTCCACTATGGCCTGCTGCTGCTCGCACAGTCTGTCCAGGATGTGCAAGGTGGAGTTCCACCTGGTGGGCACGTCGCATATGAGGCGGTGAGCGGGAAGGCCGAAGTTACGCTGTAGCTCAGACAGGCGAGCAGCGGCAGGATGAGAACGCCGGAAGCGCGCACAGACGGCCCGCACTTTATGCAGTAGCTCTGACATGTCGGGGTAGTTGTGAATGAACTTCTGCACCACCAAATTCAGCACATGCCCCAGGCAAGGGGTGTGCGTCAAACCGGCTAGTCCCAGAGCTGCAATGAGATTTCGCCCATTATCGCACACCACTAGTGATGTCGCGAACATAAAATTTTCAGTTCGCGAACAGCGAACGCGAACTTCCGCAAATGTTCGCGAACTGGCGAACCGGGCGAACCGCCATAGACTTCAATAGACAGGCGAATTTTAAAACCCACAGGGACTCTTTCTGGCCACAATAGTGATGAGAAAGTTGTTTCAAGGGGTCTAACACCTGGACTGTGGCATGCCGGAGGGGGATCTATGGCAAAACTCCCATGGAAAATTACGTAGTGGACGCAGAGTCGGGTTTTAATCCATAAAGGGCATAAATCAACTAACATTCCTAAATTGTTTGGAATAACGTGCTTTAAAACATCCAGTGTGTGTATACGATCAGGTATGATGTTGTATCGATCAGGTAGTGTAAGGGTTACGCCCGCATCACAGACATTGACAGACCAAACTCCCCTTTTAATGCACCGCAAACAGTTCATTTGCACAACCGCAAACTCCCCATTTGCACAAGGTTGGATACCAAGCTAGCCACGTCCCGGTGATGTCATTGAAGGTTTCTTCCTCCACCCAGCCACGTACAACACCAAGGGTCCCCGAAAGGTCAATTGAATTGATTTTTCGAACGGGGAGATGGTTAAAAAAACGCTGGCTCCCTCCCCTTTGTTTTTATCCACGGTGACTGCGTCTGCGCCGTGCAATTTACTGTCACACCCGATATGAGTGGTATTTTCTGTAGTACTATTCTCATCAGTTTAATCCCTCTAACGTCCCCGACTCCCCAATCTGGGGGCCATTTATACTACTGTCTAAAAATTAAATGCCTTATTTATCGGCAAGCTACTGTGCCACCCGGTATCAGTGGTTGGCACTGGCAGTGGGCACACTACAGTCAGTAGAAGCGGGCCTGACACACACTGGCAGCAGGCAAGCAACTGAAATTACACTAAAGTGTAAAAATTAAATGCCTTATTTATCGGCAAGCTACTGTGCCACCCGGTATGAGTGGTTGGCACTGGCAGTGGGCACACTACAGTCAGTAGAAGCGGGCCTGACACACACTGGCAGCAGGCAAGCAACTGAAATTACACTAAAGTGTAAAAATTAAATGCCTTATTTATCGGCAAGCTACTGTGCCACCCGGTATGAGTGGTTGGCACTGGCAGTGGGCACACTACAGTCAGTGGAAGAGGGCCTGACACACTGACTGGCAGCAGGCAAGCAACTGAATTTAGACTACTGTCTAAAAATTAAATGCCTTATTTATCGGCAAGCTACTGTGCCACCCGGTATCAGTGGTTGGCACTGGCAGTGGGCACACTACAGTCAGTGGAAGCGGGCCTGACACACACTGGCAGCAGGCAAGCAACTGAAATTACACTAAAGTGTAAAAATTAAATGCCTTATTTATCGGCAAGCTACTGTGCCACCCGGTATCAGTGGTTGGCACTGGCAGTGGGCACACTACAGTCAGTGGAAGCGGGCCTGACACACACTGGCAGCAGGCAAGCAACTGAATTTAGACTACTGTCTAAAAATTAAATGCCTTATTTATCGGCAAGCTACTGTGCCACCCGGTATCAGTGGTTGGCACTGGCAGTGGGCACACTACAGTCAGTTGAAGTCGGCCTGACACACACTAGCAGCAGGCAAGCAGCTGAAATTACACTAAAGTGTAAAAATTAAATGCCTTTTTTATGCAAAGTCCTGTGCCAGCCGGTATGAGTGGTGGGCACTGGCAGTGGGCACACTACAGTCAGTGGAAGTCAGCCTGACACACACTGGCAGGCAACTAACCTTAGATTAAAGTGTAAAAATTAAGTGCCTATTTTTTAAGCAAAGTCCTGTGCCACTCGGTATGACAGGGGTGGGCACTGGCAGTGGGCACACTACAGTCAGTTGAAGTCGGCCTGACACACACTAGCAGCAGGCAAGCAGCTGAAATTACATTAAAGTGTAAAAATTAAATGCCTTTTTTAAGCAAAGTCCTGTGCCAGCCGGTATGAGTGGTGGGCACTGGCAGTGGGCACACTACAGTCAGTGGAAGTCAGCCTGACACACACTGGCAGGCAACTAACCTTAGATTAAAGTGTAAAAATTAAGTGCCTATTTTTTAAGCAAAGTCCTGTGCCACTCGGGATGACAGGGGTGGGCACTGGCAGTGGGCACACTACAGTCAGTTGAAGTCGGCCTGACACACACTGGCAGGCAACTAACCTTAGATTAAAGTGTAAAAATTAAGTGCCTATTTTTTAAGCAAAGTCCTGTGCCACTCGGGATGACAGGGGTGGGCACTGGCAGTGGGCACACTACAGTCAGTTGAAGTCGGCCTGACACACACTGGCAGGCAACTAACCTTAGATTAAAGTGTAAAAATGAAGTGCCTTTTTTTTAAGCAAAGTCCTGTGCCACACGGGATGACAGGGGTGGGCACTGGCAGTGGGCACACTACAGTCAGTTGAAGTCGGCCTGACACACACTAGCAGCAGGCAAGCAGCTGAAATTACACTAAAGTGTAAAAATTAAATGCCTTTTTTATGCAAAGTCCTGTGCCAGCCGGTATGAGTGGTGGGCACTGGCAGTGGGCACACTACAGTCAGTGGAAGTCAGCCTGACACACACTGGCAGGCAACTAACCTTAGATTAAAGTGTAAAAATTAAGTGCCTTTTTTTAAGCAAAGTCCTGTGCCACACGGAATGACAGGGGTGAGCACTGGCAGTGGGCACACTACAGTCTGTGGGCCTGCAGCTCCTCACACACAGGCAGGCCAGGCAACTGCAATATGTATATAAAGGAAAAAAAAAAAGCAGACTAATGTTGCAGCCCTAAAAAGGGCTTTTTGGGGTGCTGTCAGGACGCTGTCCTTACAGCAGAGATCAGATGAGTCTTTCAGGACTGGAGTGGACACTGAATTCACTAGCCTAGCTATCGATTTCCCAATTAAATCAGCAGCAGTTACAGTCTCCCTCCTCTCACTAAGACTGCAGCTTCAGAATGAATCTAAAATGGATGCTGTGCAGGAGGTGGGAGGGTCTGGGAGGGAGGGTATGCTGCTGATTGGCTGGAATGTGTCTGCTGACTGTGAGGTACAGGGTCAAAGTTTGCTCAATGATGATGTATAGGGGGCGGACCGAACATCGCATGTGTTCGCCCGGCAGAGGCGAACGCGAACAAGCTATGTTCGCCGGGAACTGTTCGCCGTCGGATAGTTCGGGCCATCTCTACACACCACCAGGCCGGGCTTGAGGTTCACCGGCAGCAACCACTCGTCGGTCTGTTGTTCTATACCCCGCCACAACTCCTGTGCGGTGTGGGGCCTATCCCCCAAACATATGAGTTTCAGAATGGCCTGCTGACGTTTACCCCGGGCTGTGCTGAAGTTGGTGGTGAAGGTGTGTGGCTGACTGGATGAGCAGGTGGGAGAAGAGGAGGAGGAAGCCGAGTAGGAGGGGGAGGCAACAGGAGGCAAAGAATGTTGCCCTGCGATCCTTCGCGGCGGAAGGACGTGCGCCAAACAGCTCTTCGCCTGGGGCCCAGCCGCCACTACATTTACCCAGTGTGCAGTTAGGGAGATATAGCATCCCTGGCCGTGCTTACTGGTACACGTATCTGTGGTTACGTGGACCTTGCCACAGATGGCGTTGCGCAGTGCACACTTGATTTTATCGGATACTTGGTTGTGCAGGTAAGGCACGGCTCTCTTGGAGAAGTAGTGGCGGCTGGGAACAACATACTGTGGGACATGAGCTGTTTGAAGCTGTCTGTGTCCACCAGCCTGAATGACAGCATTTCATAGGCCAGTAGTTTAGAAATGCTGGCATCCAGGGCCAGGGATCGAGGGTGGCTAGGTGGGAATTTACGCTTTCTCTCAAATGTTTGTGAGATGGAGAGCTGAACGCTGCCGTGTGACATGGTTGAGATGCTTGGTGACGGCGGTGGTGGTGTTGGTGGTACATCCTCTGTTTGCTGGGCGGCAGGTGCCAACGTTCCTCCAGAGGCGGAGGAAGAGGCCGAGGCGGCAGCAGCAGAAGAGGTAGCAGGGGGAGCCTGAGTGAGTTCCTTGTTTTTAAGGTGTTTACTCCACTGCAGTTCATGCTTTGCATGCAGGTGCCTGGTCATGCAGGTTGTGCTAAGGTTCAGAACGTTAATGCCTCGCTTCAGGCTCTGATGGCACAGCGTGCAAACCACTCGGGTCTTGTCGTCAGCACATTGTTTGAAGAATTGCCACGCCAGGGAACTCCTTGAAGCTGCCTTTGGGGTGCTGGGTCCCAGATGGCGGTGGCCAGTAGCAGACGGACTCTCTTGGCGGCGGGTGTTCTGCTTTTGCCCACTGCTCCCTCTTTTGCTACGCTGTTGGCTCGGTCTCACCACTGCCTCTTCCTCCGAATTCTGAAAGTCAGTGGCACGACCTTCATTCCATGTGGGGTCTAGGACCTCATCGTCCCCTGCATCGTCTTCCACCCAGTCTTCCTCCCTGACCTCCTGTTCAGTCTGCACACTGCAGAAAGATGCAGCAGTTGGCACCTGTGTTTCGTCATCATCAGAGACGTGCTGAGGTGGTATTCCCATGTCCTCATCATTAGGAAACATAAGTGGTTGTGCGTTAGTGCATTCTATCTCTTCCACCCCTGGGGAAGGGCTAGGTAGATGCCCTTGGGAAACCCTGCCAGCAGAGTCTTCAAACAGCATAAGAGACTGCTGCATAATTTGAGGCACAGACAGTTTCCCTGATATGCATGGGGGTGATGTGACAGACTGATGGGCTTGGTTTTCATGCGCCATCTGTGCGCTTTCTGCAGAAGACTGGGTGGGAGATAATGTGAACGTGCTGGATCCACTGTCGGCCACCCAATTGACTAATGCCTGTACCTGCTCAGGCCTTACCATCCTTAGAACGGCATTGGGCCCCACCAAATATCGCTGTAAATTCTGCTGGCTACTGAGACCTGAGGTAGTTAGTTCACTAGGACGTGTGGCTGTTGCAAAACGGCCACGTCCTCTCCCAGCACCAGAGGGTCCACTAACACCACCACGACCATGTCCGCGTCCCTTACTAGATGTTTTCCTCATTGTTACCGTTCACCACAATAATAAAAAAATTATTTGGCCCAATGTATTGAATTCAAATTCAGGCCTTTTTTTACAGACACCTAACACTATCTGGCTATCTATTTAGGTACCGTATTACACTAATACAGGCACAACAGTAACGACAGATTGAGCTGAATATAAATTGTAGGCCTAGTATTTAGGCGCTGGGTGACAGGTATACGTTTACGGACAGAATTAAACTTGGAAATGCACAGTAGCATGTGAAGTTATTGAGGATGACACTATCCGCACCTTCAATCTAATATACCCTTTTATGGATCAATTTAAACTTGGCCTGATACAGCAGAAAAAAAATATTTAGGGGATTGCTAAGTTGGGAATTGTATTCAACCCAGAACAAAAACTGCTTTGGCGGACACTAAATAAATTGACCAGCCTCAGCAATAAACATAGATTTAGCTGAATATAAATTTTAGGCCTATTATTTAGGCGCTGGGTGACAGGTATACGTTTACGGACAGAATTATTTAAACTTGGAAATGCACGGTAGCGTGTGAAGTTATTGAGGATGACACTATCCGCACCTTCAATCTAATATACCCTTTTATGGATATATTTAAACTTGGCCTGATACAGCAGAAAAAAAATATATTTAGGGAATTGCTAAGTTGGGAATTGTATTCAACCCAGAACAAAAACTGTGCTTCGGCAGACAGCAGACAGTATTACAATTGGCTAGCCACAGCTGAAACACCAGATTTAGGGTACTGCTATTTTGGCCAATTGTATTTTACCCCTCAATAAAATAGTAAGCACAGCCAAGCCCCTGATGTAGGATATAGCAAAAAAATAACCACACTATTGATGGTTAAAAGGACTTGGTGGCAGCTTGTGCTGGCGCACCACAAGATACAGAATGGCCGCCGATCACCCAAGAAAAAAGTGAGATAAAAACGCTCTGGGCAGCCTAAAAACAGTGAGCAATTAAATAGCAGCAGTTCAATGATCCACAGCTGTAGATCGATCACGGAATTAAGTGTTTTTGCTGAGTAAATCCCTGCCTAATCTCTCCCTAACAGCAGCAGCTGCAACCTCTCCCTACACTGATCATAGCAGAGTGACGTGCGGCACTACGTGACTCCAGCTTAAATAGAGGCTGGGTCACATGCTGCACTGGCCAATCACAGCCATGCCAATAGTAGGCATGGCTGTGATGGCCTCTTGGGGCAATTAGTATGACGCTTGTTGATTGGCTGCTTTGCAGCCTTTCAAAAAGCGCCAAGAAAGCGCTGAACACCGAACCCGGACTTTTACGAAAATGTTCGGGTTCGGGTCCGTGTCACAGACACACCAAAATTCGGTACGAACCCGAACTATACAGTTCGGGTTCGCTCATCCCTATGTATGAGTAATACACACAGTATTACTCATACAGCCAATGCATTCCAATACAGAAGTATTGGAATGCATTGTAAAGGAATATACCCCCCAAAGTTCAAGTCCCAAAGTGGGACAAAAAATAAAGTAAAAAAAAAAGTTTAAAAAAAAGAAAAAAAATTTAAAGTATACATATTTGGTATCGCCGCGTTCGTATAGACCGGCTCTATAAAAATATCACATGACCTAACCTCTCAGATGAATACTGTAAAAAATAAATAAAAAAATGTGCTAAATAAACCATTTTTTGTCACCTTACATCCCAAAAAGTGTAATAGCAAGCGATCAAAAAGTCACACGCACCCCAAAATAGTGCCAATAAAACAGTCATCTCATCCCGCAAAAATCATACTCTACCCAAGGTAATCGCCCAAAAACTGAAAAAACTATGGCTCTCAGACTATGGAAACACTAAAACATGATTTTTTTTTTGCTTCAAAAATGAAATCATTGTGTAAAACTTACATAAATAATAAATAAGTATACATATTAGGTATCGCCGCGTCCGTATCGACCGGCTCTATAAAAATATCACATGGTGATGCTGCTGCCTCCTCCACGTACTCACACCGTTGCTACTGCGAAAATGTCCGCCTTTGCCTCCTCATCCTCCACCATCTCCTCAGCCTATACTGCATGGATAATTCACAGTGCTCCTGCAGCATACCACATGTGCAGGGCACGGCAGTGTCATGCAGTTCTGCACCTAGTTTACTTGGGCAAATGGAGTCACACAGGGGAGGAACTAATCTGTGTCCTCCATCAAGAAATTTAATCCATGGTCACTGACAATGGGAAGAACATGGTGTCGGCGTTGTGTCAAGGAGGTTCCTGAAATCTTCCACCCATCTGCAAGACATCCTGAAAATGGCCAGGAAACTGTGCATATACTTCAGCCACTCTTACACTGCAAAACACACCCTCAATGAGCTGCAAAGGCAGAATGGTGTTCCCAAACATCGGCTTATATGCAACGTTTCCACCAGTTGGAACTCCACCCTCCATATGTTGGACTGATTATATGAACAGAGAAAGGCCATAAGCGTTTTCTTGATACATGCGGACAGAGGTACTCCCCTGTGTAACTTCGATGTCAGCCAGTGGCAGCTCATGCGTGACACCTGCCGTTTGCTCGGGCCCTTTGAGGAGGCCACTTTATTTGTCAGTTGCCAGGATTATGGGATAAACAACGTCATTCCACTGATTCATGTCCTGGAACAGATGCTACTAAACCTGGCTGGCCAGGGGAATGGAGACGTGGCGCCTACATCTCACAGCTAACTGAGCCCTGTGGCGGCTGAACTGGAGGAGAAGGACATTCGCGCACAAGTGGTTTTTCTGCACAGGTGATAGAAGAGGAGGAGCATCCAGAGGAGCTACAGGGAGATGGAGGCAGGGAGTCACTCTGAGTCACTTGCGCAAATGGCACAATGCATGCTAAGTTGTTTGCGTCGTGACAGCCAAATTGTCACCATTCAGCATGACTACCTGCTCTACTGGTTTGTCCTCCCACCCGGTGAGAGAGAGGATAAACTGAACTACTAACGAGACATCCTATGTAGTCAGTTGGCCGCTACCTATGTGCTTCATCGCCCATCCTCACGAAGGTGTAACCGGGGCCCTCTGCACTCACTGCTGCTGGGGGAATGGGGGAGCAGGAGCAGTACTAGCTCCATCAGCAACAACTAAAGTCTCTGATGAGCAGTTTTCTTTACCCACCTACTGAAGAAAATACTCACCAGCAGCTAGACATGGAGCAGAACCTGAACCAGCAGGTGGTGGCATACGTGGACTGCACTATGCCACCCCACATCGAAGATCCCCTGGACTACTGGGCAGCCAAACTTGATTTGTGGCCCCAACTGTATGAGTTTGCCATGGACAAGCTTTCCTGCCTGGTCAGTAGTGTGGCATCAGAGCGGGTGTTTATTGCAATGGGGGCGATAGTTTCCCCAAGGAAAACCCGCCTTTCCAACCACAATGTGGAGAAACTGACCTTTTGTGAAGATAATTCAGGCATGGATAAGCCCGGATTTCCATACACCAGTGCCTGATGCATCAGATTAGATCATCCATGGTGCCACTCCCAAACTTTGTCAAAAGAGACCTGTTTCTTCTGGCTACCTGCTTCAGCTACTATAATGATGCTGCCAACCACCTGATGCCACACACCTGCTGCCAGGTGATCCTACTGACACCCAACATCTTGTGCTGGTACTGGCTAAGCTTTTGCCCCTACCTCCCTACTCTGTCACTGGGCCACTCTGTGGTCTCCTCATGCTGCAGCCACCTCCCCACTCTGTGGTCTCCTCATGCTGCTGCCACCTTAACACTCTGTCCCTGAGCCACTCTGTGATCTCGTCATGCTGCTGCCACCTCACTAATCTGTCACTGGGTCACTCTGTGGTCTCCTCATGCTGCTTCCACCTCAACACTGTCCCTGGGCCACTCTGTGGTCTCTTTATGCCGCTGATACCTTAATACTTTGTCACTGGGCCCCTCTATGGTCTCCTCATACTGATGCCACCTCACCACTGTGACTGGGCCTCATGCGATTCTCACCCACACCACTCTGTGACTGGGCCAATGTGTTGACGACTTATGTGATTCTTCATGTGATTCCCACCCTCACCACCTGACAGAGTTTGCGTCTTATAGTTTTTGGGGGAATATAATTATATTGTACACAAACATAGAAAATGATTCTTTACGATAAGAGCAGTGAGAGTATGGAACTCTCTGCCTTAGGACGTGGTGATGGTGAGTACAATAAAGGAATTCAAGAGGGGCCTGGATGTATTTCTGGAGTGTAATAATATTACAGGCTATAGCTAGTAGAGAGGGGTCGTTGACCCAGGGGGTTATTCTGATTGCTTGATTGGATGATTGGAGCCGGAAAGAAATTTTTTATTCCCCTAAAGTGGGGAAAATCCGCTTCTACCTCAGTTTTTTTTGCCTTCCTCTGGATCAACTTGCAGGATGACAGGCCGAACTGGATGGACAAATGTCTTTTTTGGGCCTTATGTACTATGTTACTATTACCTAGTGTTTCTCGAACAGTAACATTTACAACAAGCTCTGCATCATTAGAGATTACCAGATCCAACAGAGCATTGCCCCTAGTGGGGGCTTCTACAAACATTCCCATAAGGTGGTCCTGCAGCAAGTTGAGGAATCTACTCCCCTTTGCGGTTGAGGCAGAACCATGACCCCAGTCAATGCCTGGGAAGCTAAAATCTCCCATTATGACCACTTTACCAGCCTGTGCAGCCAGCTCTATTATTTGGTTATTCCTATTGCGATTCCTCATGTGATTCCCGCCCTCACTCTCACCACTCTGTGACTGGGCCACTGTGTTGCCATACTCGGCGGTGTGGGAATTTTTCATAAAGCCACCAAAAGACGATCAGCATGGCCCACTCTGTGACTGGGCCACTGTGTTGACGACTCATGTGATTCCGACCCTCACCACTCTGACTGGGCCGGTGTGTTGACGACTCATGCGATTCCTCATGCAATTCCCACCCTCACCACTCTGTGACTGAGACACTGTGTTGACTCCTAATGCTGTTGCCACCTCACCACTTGGTCATGGTGGCACTACTTGTTTCAGCGTGTAAAAGAACAGGTTCTGTGGAAATCTATGTGGAATCAGCTGATGACGTTGTAAAAGGAATGCACTTCTTCTTGAAGCTAACACTGACCTGTAAGGCTGAGTTCACACTTGAGTTATTTGGTCAGTATCTGCGTGTCATACTTACTCACAGTACTGTTTCGCTAGCACAGCGGGCTCCCTATGCATGTTTCTGCAATGCACAGTATTCTACACTACTATGCAGGCTTCTAGGCAGCCAGGAAATAGCTGTTTTTTAATGCGATTTGTCAGAAATAAATTCGGATCGAATCAAATCTTTTTGGAAGATTCGACAAACCGACCAAAACGAATTTTTGAGAAATTCGCTCATCTCTAGTTTTCATCAAATGGAATTCCGTTTACCACATGCCTAGGATGGCACGATGAAGCCAACAAGACAGTGTTCCCACTAGTGTCTTTCCGGTAATTCTTACTAACAACATTTATTTCCTTTATTCAATAAATTAATGTCAAGGAAGGGGATATCACTGGCTGATAACTGGTAAGTGAACTTTAAGCTCATCATTCTTGCTCATATATCTCACATATATCATGATGCAATCAATAAATCTGCCATACCAAACAAAGGACGATAAAACATTTTTATCCTCTCTCATTAAATATATTTCCTCCCAATGGGACATCAAAATATTTTTAAACGAGGGGGATAACTTCGTACCCATGGATGCCCCCCTCGTCTGCAAATAAAATGTTCCATTGGAGGAAAAATAAGTATGGCTAAGAAAGAACTCCACAGAGATATATAGGAACTCCTTCAACGCTTGGCTGTAATTACTTTACTGATCAAGATGTATTTTAAGACAGACAAGACCCAAATGGTGAGGGATAGAGGGGTAAAGTGCAGTGACATCACATGTCGCCCTCCTATACCTCTCACACCATTCCAACCTGCTCACTATATCCAGCATATGTTTAGTATCTCTGAGGTAACTAGGGATCCGTTGTATTAAGGGTTGTAAAAAATGATCAACCCATGCTCCAAGACGTTCACTAATACTCCCCATGCTAGCTACAACAGGATACACAGGAAGTGAATAGAACGCGAGTATGATCGGTTTAAATCGCTAACAAATAATGCTTCAATCTGTTATCTAGCACTTCCAAAGCAACTCCTTCATCCAATAACTTGGCTAGGGCAATCACAAAACCTGGAGTGGAATCTGAATTTTTTTTCCATTCATAATTTATTGATTTTTGATCGACTATAAATCACAGTGTGCAAGAATTATAGCAGTCCGATACAAATAGACTTCTGTAAATATCAATGCACAATAGAACCATAAAAGTGTGTCTGTTAATGTCTATAAGGCTATCATAGTCTTGCGAGTGTCCCATGGTTGCCAACATTTCAAGAATTTGTCCATCATGTTCCGCTGAAGAGCTACCAAATTCTTCAAGGATCTGATCTCCTGTATCCGAGCATAGAGGTCCGATCCCATAGGTGGTGCGGCGCATTTCCAATAGAGGGCAATCAGATATTTAGCTGCAGTAAGTATATGAGGGAGCAGTCAGGCACCTTGACCTTTAAGTGTTGTTGGGTAAAGATAAGCGAATCAAAGCTAATTAAGTGGAATTCCATCCGAATTTCAGGAAAAATTCAATTTGCGCCAAAGCCGAATTTCCTCATGATTTGTGGTAATGAATCACATTTTTTCGCAGGAATCACCCATAATTCTATGCATGCAGCCAATCAGCAGCCAGCCCTGTGATGTCACAGCCCTATAAATAACAGCCATCTTAGATTCTGCCATTTATCAGTGTACTTAGTGCAGGGAGAGGCGTTAGCAGGCTCTAGAGACAATGTTCGAAAAAACGTAATTGTGCTAAAAAAATTATTTACAAGTGCAGGGAAAGATTATTCAAGGTGTAGGGAAAAGATAGGGAGGAATCATTCCACAGGATTTGTGTTGAACAGAGTTCAGTAGGGGAGGTTACAGCCTGGGTAATAGGAACAATCCTATTACACCTTGCTGCACTGACTGGGGATCCAAATTGCCATCATACAGCTCTGTAATTCCAGCAAACCGTTCTTGTTATTGGGGTGCAAGTGCTGTTTGATACAGCCATTAACAGGGTTTATTACAAGGAAATATTACTATGTCTTATTTGCCCTTGTGCGGTGCAGTTATATGCTCTAAAGCAGGCATCCTCAAACTGCGGCCCTCCAGCTGTTGTAAAACTACAACTCCCACAATGCCCTGCTGTAGGCTGATACCTGTAGGCTGTTCGGGCATTCTGGGAGTTGTAGTTTTGCAACAGCTGGAGGGCCGCAGTTTGAGGATGCCTGTTCTAAAGCATTTTTGGCTTGTATTAGTCGGAAAAAAGGGGCTTATTAGCCGTTGTGTGGTGAAGTGCTAAAATTATAGCCTTTTTTGGCGTGTATTAGTGGAAAAAGAAAAAATATATTTGCCGCATAGCAGTGCGGCTATATGTTCTAAAGCCTTTTGTGGCGTGTATTAGTTGAAAAAGATAAAATATATTTGCCGTTTAGCAGTGCAGATATATGTTCTAAATCCTTTTGTGGCGTGTATTAGTGGAAAAAGAAAATATATATTTGACGTCTAGCGGTGCAGTTATATGTTCTAAAGCCTTTTGTGGCATGTATTAGTGGCAAAATAAAAATATATTTGTCGTTCAGCGGTGCAGTTATATGTTCTAAAGCCCTTTTTGGCGTGTGTTAGTGGGGGGAAAGAAAAGGGGCTTATTAGCCGTTGTGTGGTGAAGTTAGAAAATTACAGCCCTTTTTGGTGTGTATTAGTGGCAAAAAAAAATATTTGCCGTTCAGCGGTGAGGTAACATTGTACTACAGCCATTTACAAGGTGTATTAACCTCTTCAGGACATAGGGCGTACAGGTACGCCCTTATGTCCTGGTACTTAAGGACACAGGGCGTACCTGTACGCCCTGTGTATTTCTGATCAACGCCGCGCAGCACTTCGGCTAAATGCCCAGGGGGGTCCCGTGACCCCCCCATGTCGGCGATCGCCGCAAACCGCAGGTCTATTCAGACCTGCGGTTTGCGGCTTTTACTATTGCGGCGGGCAGTGCCATCGGGTCCCCATACGGCTGTGTGGGGGACCGGATGGCATGGAAGGCAGCGCAATGTCTAAGGAAGGCATCTGCGCTGCCTTCCGGGGACGAGCCTGTGAGATCCAGCCCCCTGGATCTCACAGGCCGAAAGATGTATGAGTAATACACACAGTATTACTCATACAGCCAATGCATTCCAATACAGAAGTATTGGAATGCATTGTAAAAGGGATTAGACCCCCAAAAGTTCAAGTCCCAAAGTGGGACAAAAAATTAAGTGAAAATAAAAGTTTAAAAAAAAAAGTTTTTCCCCCAAAAAATTAAAAGTTTCAAGTAAAAATAAACAAAAACGTCATTTTCTCCAAATAAAGGTAAAAAAAAAATGTTAAAAAATAGGGGGGGGGGGGAGTATATATATTAGGTATCGCCGCGTCCGTATCAACCGGCTCTATAAAAATATCACATGACCTAACCACCTAACAAAAATCATACCCTACCCAAGGTAATTGCCCAAAAACTGAAAAAATTATGGCTCTCAGAATATGGAAACACTAAAACATGATTTTTTTTTTGCTTCAAAAAAGAAATCATTGGGTAAAACTTACATAAATAAAAAATAAGTATACATATTAGGTATCGCCGCATCCGTATCGACCGGCTCTATAAATATATCACATGACCTAACCCCTCAGATGAACACCGTAAAAAAATTAAAATAAAAACTGTGCTAAATAAACCATTTTTTGTCACCTTACATCACAAAAAGTGTAATAGCAAGCGATCAAAAAGTCACACGCACCCCAAAATAGTGCCAATAAAACCATCATCTCACCCAGCAAAAATCATACTCTACCCAAGGTAATCGCCCAAAAACTGAAAAAATTATGGCTCTCAGACTATGGAAACACTAAAACATTATTTTTTTTGCTTCAAAAATGAAATCATTGTGTAAAACTTACATAAATAAAAAAAAAGTATACATATTAGGTATCACTGCGTCCATGACAACCTGGTCTATAAAAATACCACATGATCTAACCTGTCAGATGAATGTTGTAAATAACAAAAAATAAAAACGGTGCCAAAACAGCTATTTCTTGTTATCTTGCCTCACAAAAAGTGTAATATAGAGCAACCAAAAATCATCGTACCCTAATCTAGTACCAAAAAAACTTCTACCCTATCCCGTAGTTTCTAAAATGGGGTCACTTTTTTGGGATTTCCACTCTAGGGGTGCATCAGGGGGGCTTCAAATGGGACATGGTGTAAAAAAAAAAAAACAGTCCAGCAAAATCTGACTTCCAAAAACCGTATGGCATTCCTTTCCTTCTGCGCCCTGCCGTGTGCCTGTACAGCAGTTTACAACCACATATGGGGTGTTTCTGTAAACTACAGAATCTGGGCAATAAATATTGAGTTTTGTTTGGCTGTTAACCCTTGCTTTGTTACTGGAAAAAATGGATTAAATTGGAAAATGTGCCAAAAAATTTAAATTCTGAAATTTTATCTCCATTTGCCAATAACTCTTGTGGAACACCTAAAGGGTTAACAACGTTTTTAAAATCTGTTTTGAATACCTTGAGGGGTGTAGTTTCTTAGATGGGGTACATTTATGGAGTTTCTACTCTAGGGTTGCATCAGGGGGGTTTCAAATGGGACATGGTGTAAAAAGAAACAGTCCAGCAAAATCTGCATTCCAAAAACCGTATGGCATTCCTTTCCTTCTGCGCCCTGCCGTGTGCCCATACAGTAGTTTACGACCACATATGGGGTGTTTCTGTAAACTACAGAATAAGGGCCATAAATATTGAGTTTGGTTTTGCTGTTAACCCTTGCTTTGTAACTGAAAAAAAATTATTAAAATGGAAAATCTGCCAAAAAAGTTAAATTTTGAAATTATATCTATTTTGGAACACCTAAAGGGTTAACGACATTTGTAAAATCAGTTTTGAATACATTGAGGGGTGTAGTTTCTAGAATGGGGTCATTTTTTGGTGGTTTCTATTATGTAAGCCTCGCAAAGTGACTTCAGACCTGAACTGGTCCCTAAAAATTGGGTTTTTAAAAATTTCAGAAAAATTTCAAGATTTGCTTCTAAACTTCTAAGCCTTGTAACATCCCCAAAAAATAAAATATCATTCCCAAAATGATCCAAACATGAAGTAGACATATGGGGAATGTAAAGTAATAACTATTTTTGGAGGTATTACTATGTATTATAGAATTAGAGAAATTGAAACTTGTAAATTTGCAATTTTTTACAAATTTTTGCTAAATTTTGTATTTTATTATAAATAAAAATGACTTTTTTTTACTTCATTTTACCAGTGACATGAAGTACAATATGTGACGAAAAAACTATCTCAGAATGGCCTGGATAAGTCAAAGCGTTTTAAAGTTATCACCACTTAAAGTGACACTGGTCAGATTTGCAAAAAATGGCCTGGTCCTTAAGGTGAAATAAGGCTGTGTCCTTAAGGGGTTAAAAGGATAGTATGTCCTGTTAACTGTTCTGCAGTGAATTGTGATCGTTATATTTCGTTTTTTGTGGTGTATTAATACTGTAAGGCATTGCTCTCTCAAGCAGGGCGGCAGTGACAGATTCCTTTGCAGACAACAGAATTAAAATCCAAATTGATGCTTTATTTTATGACACTCTGGCAATTTACAGGCAAACCCAGTTAAAATTCACCAGGTAAGTTCCAGCACAACAAAACATAAGCCAAAAAAAATAAACTCCCGTCTGTGCTCTAACTAATAAAAATTTGTTTCTAGCTCACTTATTGAGCGCAGGTCACACAAAGTGATACCGGCGTCTCTAGCCAGCAAGGCAGCCAGCTTCCTAGACTTTTTTCCAAGTATAACTCTCCCAGACTGACAGCCTGGGATGTGCTTTAATTTTCCCCTAATGATCCCAGCTGGGTACACCTGGGGATCCCTCAGGCTAGGGAAAAATCTTCCCTGGAACGGAGGTCACACTACCAAACCTACCTTCCCAGTCCAAATAAAATCCAGCCCTTGAACTTTTAACAAAAGTGTCTTATCAACCTGCACCTTGCTGAAACCACTTTAGCTTTCTGGATTTTTCTCACCTCACCCAGTTGAGGAACCTGGCTGAGATATACACCCTTCCAGGACTTTTCCATACACTTTACCACAATAGGAAAAAGAATATGTCTTATTAGCCGGTCTGCAGTGAACCGACATTGTTATACTGCCATTTTTGGGGTGTATTAATGGGAAAAATAAGTATGTGTTATTAGCTGTTCTGCGGTGAATTTACATTGTCATTCCGAGGTAAAATTTGTTTGTGATACAGCCTTTTTTGGGAAAATTGATGGTTGATTATAGACTGCCTTTTGCTTTATAGACCAAATTACGTTGATTAGCCATTCGTTGGGGAATTTTTTGTGAAACAGTCTTTTTTGGAAAAATTGATGGGTGATTGTAGACCTCCTCTTGATATATGGACTAAATTATGTTGATTAGCCATTCGTTGGAGAATTTTATTTGTGAAACAGCCTTTTTTAGGAAAATTAATGGGTGATTGTACACTTCTTTTTGCTGTATGGACCAAATTACGTTGATTAGCCATTTATAGTTTTTTTTGTGAAACAGCCTTTTTTGGGATAATTGATGGGTGATTGTAGACTTTCTTTTGCTGTATGGATCGAATTATGTCGATTAACCATTCATTGCAGATTTTTTTGGGGAAACAGCCTTTTTTGGGAAAATTGTTTGGTAGCTATAATTACGGTCAAGGACAAAATATGTCCTTTACGGCCCACTAGGTAAAATGTGATTCCTACCCAGCCACACCAGTAACTTGACCAGGTGACGCCGCTTCTGCCTCCACGTTCTCACGCCGTTGCTCTTGTGACAATGTCCCCCTCTGCCTCCTCATCCTCCACCGCAGGGACAATTCACATTGCTCCTCCAGCATACCACATGTGCAGGGCACGGCAGTGTCAGTCTGTTCTACACCTCGTTTGCCAGGGCGAACGGAGTCACACAGGGGAGGAACTGCTCCGTGTCCTTCAGCAAGAAATGAAAACCTGGCTTTCTCTGCGACAACTCAAAATCAGAACCATGGTGACCAACAACGGGAAGAACATGGTGTCGGCGCTGCGTCAAGGAGGGCTGAGACATGCACCCTGCATGGCACACATGTTCAATCTTTGCATGCACTTCAGCCACTCGTACACCGCAAAGCCCACCCTCCATGAGCTGCAGAGGCAGAATGGCATCCTCCAACATAGGCTGATATGCGACGTTTCCAGCCGTTGGAATTCGACCCTCCATATGTTGGGCCGACTATACGAACAGAGAAAGTCCATAAATGATTTCTTGATGATCCAAGTGGACAGGAGTACTTCCCTGTGTAACTTCGATGTCAGCAAGTGGCAGCTCATGCATGACACCTGCCGCTTGCTCAGGCTTTTTGAGGAGGCCACATTATTTTTCAGTCGCCAGGACTACGGATGAACAATGTCACTCCACTGCTTCATGTCCTGGAACAGATGCTGACAAATCTGGCTGGTCAGGGGACTGGAGACGTGGTGCCTAGATCTCAAGGCCACATGAGACTTGTAGGGGCTCAACTGGAGGAGGAGGACGACATTGGAGCACAAGCAATGTGTAGCGAAATGGGTGGTTTTTCTTCACAAGTGATAGGAGAGAAGAAGCTGGAGCAGACAGATAAGCTACATGGCGATGAAGAAGATGAGGCAGAGGACCCAGACACACCATGGCAGTATGCAGTTCAGATGGAGGTAGGGAGTCCCTCCGAGTCACTTGCACAAATGGCCCAATGCATGCTCACTTGCCTGCGTAGTGACAGCCAAATTGTCATCGATTGGCAGAGGGATGACTTCTGGCTCTCCACCTTGTTGGACCCTAGCTACTGGTCCAAAATGGGGGCCATTTTTTCACCCGCTGAGAAGGAGGACAAAATGAACTACTATAGAGACATCCTATGTAGTCAGTTAGCCGCTGCTTATCTGCACCATCGTCCATCCACTCCCAGCTCTGACCAGGGGGGCCCTCTGCACTCATGTTACTCTGCCATGGCTGCTGTGGCAGGGTGGGGGGTAGGAGCAGTTCCAGCTCCATCAGCAGCAACTTGAGTCTAGAGTCGCTGATGAGCAGCTTTCTTCACCCGCCTAGTGAAGAAACTACTCACCAGCAGCAGCTAGACGTGTAGCAGGACCTGAACCAGCAGGTGGTGGCATACTTAGAGTGCACCCTGCCAGCCGTCATTGAAGATCCGCTGGACTACTGGGCAGCCAAACTGGATTTGTGGCAGCAACTGGCCGATTTTGCCCTGGAAAAGCTGTCCTGCCCAGCCAGTAGTGTGGCATCAGAGCAGGTGTTTGTGACGGGGGCCATAGTTACCCAAAAAAGAACTTGCCTGTCCACCGAAAATGAGGAGAGACTGACCTTAGTCAAGATGAATCTGTCGTGGATCAGCCATGATTTCCACCCACCAATGCCTGATGCATCAGACTAGATCATCCATGGTGCCACACCAACACTTTGACAAAAGAGACTGTTTATTCTGACTACCTGCCTTAGCTACTATTCTGATACTGCTACCCGTCTGATGTCACACATCTGATGCCAAGTGCTCCTTTTTTCACTTACCATCTTCAGCTTGTACTAGTATTGCTACCCACCTCCCCACACTATGTCACCTTGCCACTCTGTGGTCTCCTGATGCTGCTGCCACCTTCACACTATGTTGCCTTAACACTCTGCAGCATCCTGATGCTGCTGCCATCTCCACACTGTCATTGTGCCACCCTGCGGTCTCCTCCTGCTGCTGCTGCTGCTACGTCCACACTGTCATTGTGCCACTCTGTGGTCTCCTGATACTGCTGCTGCCACCACCACACTGTCTTTGTGCCACTTTTTGGCCTCCTCCTGATGCTGCTGCTGACACCTCCACACTCTGTCATTGTGGCACTCTGTGGCCTCCTGATGCTGCTGCCACCTCCATTCTGTCATTGTGCCACCCTGTGGTCTCCTCCTGATGCTACTGCTGCCACCTCCACGCTCTGTCATTGTGCCACCCTGTGGCCTCCTGATGATGCTTCTGCCACCTCCACGCTGTCATTAAGCCACTCTGTGTCCTCCTCCTGATGCTGCTGCCACCTCCACAATCTGTCATTGTGGCACTCTGTGGCCTCCTGATGCTGCTGCCACCTCTACTCTGTCATTGTGCCACTCTGTGTCCTGATGCTGCTGCTACCTCCACACTGTCATTGTGCCACCCTCTGGTCTCCTCCTGAAGCTGCTGCTGCCACCTCCATGCTCTGTCATTGTGCCACCCTGTGGCCTCCTGATGATGCTGCTGCCACGTCCATGATGTCATTGGGCCACTCTGTGGTCTCCTTATGGTGCTTCCACCTCACCACTATGTCATAGGGCCACTCTGTGGACTTCTCATGCTGTTCCCACCCTCTGGCTGACATCATTTATTTGACCATTCTTCTGATCTTTCAGAAGGAAGGAAAAATGAGATGCACAATGGATTCTGTCTATGTTATAGCTTTAAGGCCTGCATGACATGGTCCCTATTTTGCATCAGAATTGGTCTATGATTTGGTAGCCAAAAGCAGGCGTGGGTACAAAATTGGGCTGCATTAAACGATTAGTTGAGAAATCGAGTATTCTACCGATTTATTTTTACGATTAATCAAATTAATAGACAGTTTTCCTTTATAAAAACTCATCAGACCTCCTGCCATCAGTCCCCAACACCCTTTATTCCCCCCTGTGCGATCAGCCCAAGTGCATCAGTTCCCCCAGTGCCATCAGCTTCCCCCCATGCCATCAGGTCCATTCCCCCAGCTCTCCCCCCCCCGTGCTTTCAGGTCCACTTCCCCAGTGCCATCAGCTCTCCCCCACCCCAGTGCCATCAGCTGTCCCCCAGTGCCATCAGCTTGCCTCCCATTGCCACCAGCTTGCCCTCCAGTGCCACCAGCTTGTCCCCCAGTGCCATCAAGGAAATGTGAAAACATAGAGATATGTTGGAGCCTTCAAGAAACCCTGTCAAACAAGTCAGCATTTCATGAACGGTTCTATAACTTAACATACAAGACAAACAAGGGGAACAACTTCATCTCTACCCACAACTTCATAGCGTCTTAGGGGTCAAATGGATTATATATGTAATGTTTGATGGCCTGGCATGTTGACAATGACGAGGAGTTTGCCCTTGGCATTGAGATAAAGACAACCACATTAAGGAAGACACTATATTGCCATGTCCTTAGATGTTACCGATATGATGGATTGACAGATAGAGAGCTAATCCTTTTTATACCATGGCACTAAGGCATAAGCTGTGGAGCAGCATCATGCCTGGTAGATGTCAGCTACCACAATAAGTTGCATAACCCACATACCACTGTAAACTGGCACTGAGCCCTGATCCCACATGTGCAACAGAAATCCAGGACATAAAGTGCCACCTAGGCTGTAAGGCTCGCCCCCTCCTCTGCACCAGTGTGACCTGTAATCCTCCAGTGCCAGCACATGGTACCAGCAGTGGCTGGCATCAATTGTTACACCAGCCCTGCTCCCCAGGCTCATCACCTCCATGATCTTGTGCCACTTCTGCTTGACATCAGGATCCGAAGGCTCCTTGCCTACCACTCCGATAAGCTCTTTCAAGGGCCGGGGATTTAACCTGCCCGCGGCCGTGCCCTTGCCCTGCGCCCGCAGCCGGTCCTTCTACTCCTGGATCTCCCCCTTGATCTGATCAGACAGCTGGTTCAGCGTGTACTTGGCTTCCCGCAGCGCCTTCTCATGTTCCTCCCGGATCCGGGCGAGGTGACCCCCGTCCCCTTCATCCTGCAGCCCAGGACCAAAGGGGATGAGCTGCGGAGGAGGCTGCAGGGGCTGCTGGAAGAATACTCCACTCAGCAGCATGGGGCAGTCGGGGAGAAAGCAGATGGCCCCAAAACACAAGGTGATGAAGCTGCAGAACACCAAAAGGAGCACGAACTTCTCAGTCAGCCGAAATCCAGAGAGCTTCCATTCCGCCGGACCCAACCAGTGCAACCCATACACTCTGCCTCCGGGGTGCCAATCTGCCCGGTCTGCTCCCCTTCCCAAGCAGAGACACACTGAAAGGCAGCAGACTGCATGGCAGCTGGACGCCCGCACAAAGTTTCCCTCAGTGGAGTGCGGCGCTGTGTGGGCCAGCGGGTGACCACGGAGCGGTGAGTAATAGCAAACGGTTCACTCCCGCTCCGTGGTCACATGACACAAATGAATCCTCGATGCAAAAAAATTAGCAAAAAAAAATGTTTTTTGTCGAATTACTCAATTCAATCGAGTAATCATTTCAGCCCTAGTACAAAACACAGAAGACATGCAAATATTCCATTCATGTGTCATCTCTGTTTTAGATCCACTCCTGTTTTTATTTACTTTACAATACTGATGGATTACTGACCAAATGGTGACCGAAGGCGGATGCTCCACAGACAGGATCTGTTTTTTGGGGGTTATTGTTCTGACAGATCAGAGGAAGGGCAAAATAATCAGTGACGTCAACACAAACTTACTGCTGACACCCTCTCCACTCTGTCAGGGGGCTCTACTTGTATAAGCGTTTAATAGAACAGGTTCTGTAGACATCTACAGTCAGGTCCATAAATATTGGGACATCGACACAGTTCTAAAATTTTTGGCTCTATACACCACCACAATGGATTTGAAATGAAACAAACAAGATGTGCTTTAACTGCAGACTGTCAGCTTTAATTTGAGGGTATTTATATCCAAATCAGGTGAACGGTGTAGGAATTACAACAGTTTGCATATGTGCCTCCCATTTGTTAAGGGACCAAAATTAATGTGACAGAATAATAATCATAAATCAAACTTTCACTTTTTAATATTTGGTTGCAAATCCTTTGCAGTCAATTACAGCCTGAAGTCTGGAACGCATAGACATCACCAGACGCTGGGTTTCATCCCTGGTGATGCTCTGCCAGGCCTCTACTGCAACTGTCTTCAGTTCCTGCTTGTTCTTGGGGCATTTTCCCTTCAGTTTTGTCTTCAGCAAGTGAAATGCATGCTCAATCGGATTCAGGTCAGGTGATTTACTTGGCCATTGCATAACATTCCACTTCTTTCCCTTAAAAAACTCTTTGGTTACTTTTGCACTATGCTTTGGGTCATTGTCCATCTGCACTGTGAAGCGCCGTCCAATGAATTCTGAAGCATTTGGCTGAATATGAGCAGATAATATTGCCCGAAACACTTCAGAATTCATCCTGCTGCTTTTGTCAGCAGTCACATCATCAATAAATACAAGAGAACTAGTTCCATTGGCAGCCATACATGCCCATGTCATGACACTACCACCACCATGCTTCACTGATGAGGTGGTATGATTAGGATCATGAGCAGTTCCTTTCCTTCTCCATACTCTTCTCTTCCCATCACTCTGGTACAAGTTGATCTTGGTCTCATCTGTCCATAGGATGTTGTTCTAGAACTGTGAAGGCTTTTTTAGATGTCGTTTGGCAAACTCTAATCTGGCCTTCCTGTTTTTGAGGCTCACCAATGGTTTACATCTTGTGGGGAACCCTCTGTATTCACTCTGGTGAAGTCTTCTCTTGATTGTTGACTTTGACACACATACACCTACCTCCTGGAGAGTGTTCTTGATCTGGTCAACTGACTGTTGTGAAGGGTGTTTTCTTCACCAGGGAAAGAATTCTACGGTCATCCACCACAGTTGTTTTCCTTGGTCTTCCGGGTCTTTTGGTGTTGCTGAGCTCACCGGTGCATTCCTTCTTTTTAGGAATGTTCCAAACAGTTGTTTTTGCCATGCCTGATGTTTTTGCTATCTCTCTGATGGGTTTGTTTTGTTTTTTCAGCCTAATAATGACTTGCTTCACTGATAGTGACAGCTCTTTGGATCTCATCTTGTGAGTTGACAGCAACAGATTCCAAATGCAAATATCACACCTAAAATGAACTCTGGACCTTTTATCTGCTCATTATAATTGGGATAATGAGGGAATAACACACACCTGGCCATAGAACAGCTGAGAAGCCAATTGTTCCATTTCTTTTGGCCCCTTAACAAGTGGGAGGCACATATGCAAACTGTGGTAATTCCTACACCGTTCACCTGATTTGGATGTAAATACCCTCAAATTAAAGCTGACAGTCTGCAGTTAAAGCATATCTTGTTTGTTTCATTTCAAATCCATTGTGGTGGTGTATGGAGCCAAAAATGTTAGAATTGTGTAGATGTCCCAATATTTATAGACCTGACTGTATGAGGAATCAACTGCCGACCGTGTAAAAGGAGTGCGCTTCTTCTTAACGCTAACATTGACCTGTAAGGCTGAGTTCACACTCAGGGGAGGGCTGGCAGCCTTAGTCCTGGGGGGAAAATCCAGTCAAGTGGCCCATTGAACCACCGAATCAGCTCATCATCCACGTCCCTTGTTTTATAACGGATATTGATGTTATGAAGCAAGACAAATATACAAATGTACTACTAACCCCTCCATCCACCCCTCTTTCTCCCTTCTCCATCCCTCCCCTTCTCCAACCACCCAGCACCCTTACTCACATAAAACAAGTAATATATTATATATATATATATATATATATATATATATATATAAAAAATATAGCTTACAATGAATTACTGTAAATACTTACAGTTCGGAAGACTCCAGCAGGCTCAAGATCAGTGCTCTGGGCAGCTGGGCTCAGGGCTGGAAGTGGGCACCACTCTGCAGTTCAGGAAGGAGACTGGGCTTTACCCTAGTGTTGCAGTGCCTCCGTGTGACGTCACGGCACGCTGCGTACACAAGGGGCAGGGGAGATCGGGAGGAGGAGCAAGCAAGTACCATATTTTTCTCCCTCATAAGACGCACCTAGGTTTTAGAGGGGGACAATAAGAAAAAAATATTTTTCATTATACCTTGGGTCAGACCACCAATCAGACCCCCAATGTTAATCAGACCTTAGCAGCTAACAGCCCCAATAAGATCCCCAATGTTAACCCCTTAACGACTGCAATACGTTTATATACGTGATATTTGCACATGCCCCGTGCAGCTATCACGTCTATAAACGTCAAACCAGCTCTTTAATCCAAGCGCTGCAAAGCGCTTGGATTAAAGCTTCTGCCCCTGTCCTGCTGCTGTCACGAACAGCACACAGTTCAGTTCCAATCAGAGTGGTCCCTTGCCGGTAATCGATCCGATTGGTTAGTCTGTGCAGACTAAATCAATCGGATCGCGGCAGTGAAAAAAATGCCGGTTTCAGGCTCTGATCTGCGCTCTGCAGATCAGAGCCTGAAATCAGGTAGTGTCTCTGTTCCCCCCATCTGTGCCCACGATCTGTGCGCCTCCAACACCCCCTGTCCGCGCCTGCCCCTAATGCAGTTCCCCCGCCGCATCCATATTCATGTAGTCTGCCCCTGATGCGGTCCGCCCCCTCCCCACCCCATACATTCATCCTGCCCCCATTTGCTCCTGCCCCTCAATGCTGGCCATACCTTCCCCCTCCCCCTTTCCAGCGCTGCCCCCTTTGCCCCCTTGCGGTGCGGTCCCCCTGCTGTGTGTGATGGCGGCGGCTTTATTCCTGAGCCGCCACCATCAGCAGCGAGTGTCAGCTCTATGCTGACACTTTGCTGTAACCCCATAGATGCCGCGGTTGCGGCATCC
This sequence comes from Bufo bufo, assembly GCF_905171765.1. NCBI lineage: Eukaryota > Metazoa > Chordata > Amphibia > Anura > Bufonidae > Bufo > Bufo bufo. The sequence goes on along the minus strand of NC_053395.1, from coordinate 116,972,890 downwards.
ATGGGGTTAATAGAGGGAGGGAGCTCCCTCTCTCCACCATTGGGGCTGCTGCGCTGTGATGGCAGCGCCCGATGGTTGCCACCTACAGGGCATCTAATAGTATTATACTTTGCAATGCAAGAGCATTGCAAAGTATTGTACAGCCACCAGCCCCACTGGATCTTCATGATCCAAGATGGACTTGATAAAAAAAGAAAGTGAAAATAATAAAAATGAAAAATAAAAAAAGAAATAAAAATGTAAATTAAAAAAGAAATCGCTTTTTCCTATAAAAAAAAAAATAAAATAAAATAAAACACACATATTAGGTGTCACCGCGTCCGTAACGACCGTCTCTATAAATATATCACATGATAGACCCCGTCCGATAAACACCATAAAAAAATAATAAAATAAAAAAGCTATTTTTGTCACCTTACATCACAAAAAGTGCAACAGCAAGTGATCAAAAAGGCTTATGACCCCCAAAATAATACCAATCAAACCGTCACCTCATCCCGCAAAAGACAATCGCCCAAAAAATAAAAAAGCTATGGCTCTCACACTATGGAGACACTAAAACATCATTTTTTTGGTTTCAGAAATGCTATTATTGTGTAAAACTTAAATAAGAAAAAGTATACATATTAGGTATTGCCACGTCCGTAACGATCTGCTCTATAAAACTATCACATGACCTAACTCCTCAGATGAACGCTGTAAAAAAATAAATATGAAAACTGTTCCAAAACAGCCAATTTTTTGGTCACCTTGCCCCATAAAGTGCAATAATGAATGATCAAAAAATCCTATGTACCCAAAAATGGTACCAATAAAAACCTCAACACTTTCTGCAAAAAACGAGCCCCTGCACAAGACGATCGGCAGAAAAATAAAAAACATATGGCGTTCAGAAAACCAATCCAGCAAAATCTGATTTCCAAAAACCTGTACGGCATTCCTTTCCTTCTGCGCCCTGCCGTGTGCCCGTACAGCAGTTTACGACCACATGTGGGGTGTTTCTGTAAACCGCAGAAATAGGGTAATAAATATTGAGTTTTGTTTGGCTGTTAACACTCAATGTGTTAAAGATTTTTTTTTTTTATAAAATGGAAAATCTGCCAAAAAAGTGAAATTTAGAAATTTCATCTCCATACTCCTTTAATACTTGTGGAACACCTAAAGGGTTAACAAAGTTTGTAAAATCAGTTTTGAGTAACTTGAGGGGTGTTGTTTCTACAATGGGGTCATTTATGGGGGGTATCCACTATGTAGGCCCCACAAAGTGACTTCAGACCTGAACTGGTCCTTAAAAAGTGGGTTTTGGAAATTTTCTTAAAAATTTTAAGAATTGCTTTTAAACTTCTAAGCCTTCTAACATCCTAAAAAAATAAAATTACATTTCCAAAATGATGCCATCATCATAAAGTAGACATATGGGGAATGTTAAGTAATAAATATTTTATTAAGTATCACTTTCTGTTTTAGGAGCAGAGAAATTGAAATTTGGAAAATTGAGAATTTTTCAAAATTTTGGGTACATTTTGGATTTTTTCATAAATAAAGGTGAAATATATTGACTCAAATATATGACTATCATGAAGTACAATGTGTCACGAGAAAACAATCTCTGAATGACTTGGATAAATAAAGGCGTTCCAAAGTTATTACGACATAAAGTGATATATGTCAGTTTCGCAAAATTAGGCCTGGTCAGGAAGGGGGCAATGGCAAGTGGTTAATTGCATTATAAAAAAAGAATTCAGATTTGTAAATTTTGACCTGGACACTAGGGCATCAATGACCCTTGGTCATGAAAGGGTTAATAAGACCCAAATAAGACCTCAGATCAGACCCCCAATCAAACCTCAATATGAATGACCCCCAATCAAACTTCAGATAAGAGCCCCATGCCTCTCATTATCCCCCAGCAGCCTCTCCTTCAGCCCCCAGTGCCTCTCATCAGCCCCCAGTAGCTTCTCAGCCCCCAGCAGCCTCTCCAGCAGCCCCCAGTGCCTCTCATCAGCCCCCAGTGTCCATCAGCCTGAATATATATTTTTTTTAAAAACTTTTCCTGCTCCTGGACGCTGCCGGCCTGCCGCTCCTCTCCTCCAATGCGATCTGCATTTGCTGTCGGCTGTGCAAGGATGCGCACAGTGTGACGTCACAGAGCGCCTTACACCTGTGTGCAGCGCTGCACAGCCTACAGCCGAGGACCAGGAAGTGGTGAGTACAAAGCCTTCACCACTTCCTGGTCCTTCGGTGCTCAGACCCAGACAGCGGCTGTTTTTACCATGCTTTAGGGCGGCCTGGGGGGCAATTGCCTCCCTGCCCCCCGTCCCAGCCCGCCCCTGTTCACACTTTACTTATTTGGCCGATTACGGGGCCAAAACTGACCAAATAACTCAAGTGTGCAGTGATTCTAAGAGCGCTGCCTGTCATCTGCATGTCATACTGACTTATCAATGGAAAGGGTGGTTGTTTAGAACGAAAAGGAGGAATGATTTAGTTTTTGCGATATTATTACTTTTTACTTTCGAGAGATTATGTTGTTTCATTGAATTATGTATTATATGATATGGCTGTAAAAGATTTTTAGTGTTTTAAAGAATAAGTTGTAACCTCAAGGAGGGGGGCGTGTTTTATGCATTGCCCTTAAATACCACACCTGAAAGGGGTGGTATTATCGCCCCTGACAAAGCTGACTGGGGAACCCTAGGTCGGGTGCTACACGAGGAACTATTATATGTTTTATGTCTTTTAACATTCACGATCTTTTGAGTATAATAAATACCTTTGGGAAACCAATCTTGTTGGAACTTCACTATTGTGCGCCATAATCTCATTACAGCGGTTTTGGATGTCCATTGGTGCATTGACCCTTGAATTTATTGTGTGGCTACATTGTGAGAAGCTTAAAAATCCGATATACCTTTGACTGGACTGACTCCTATGCATTGGGCAGCGCGACCACCATTATTTATTCTCTTGAACTTTATGTGAATTTGGCCCTACAACGCTTTGAGAGACTATTTCTTTTTATTATTATGTCATACTGACTCACAGTATTGTTTCACTACCACAGCAGGCTCCCTATGCATGTTACTGCAAGGCACGGTGTTCTACAGTCGTGGCAAAAGTTTTGAGAATTAGATAAATATTGGAAATTGGAAAAGTTGCTGCTTAAGTTTTTATAATAGCAATTTGCATATACTC